>NW_025746450.1:47500-100000 GCF_021184085.1 Oncorhynchus gorbuscha
TCAGTTAGGACTCCTGTTCTACTACCCATTCAGAACTCAGTTAGGACTCCTGTTCTACTACCCATTCAGAACTCAGTTAGGGACTCCTGTTCTACTACCCATTCAGAACTCAGTTAGGACTCCTGTTCTACTACCCATTCTCAGTTAGGACTCCTGTTCTACTACCCATTCAGAACTCAGTTAGGACTCCTGTTCTACTACCCATTCAGAACTCAGTTAGGACTCCTGTTCTACTACCCATTCAGAACTCAGTTAGGACTCCTGTTCTACTACCCATTCAGAACTCAGTTAGGACTCCTGTTCTACTACCCATTCAGAACTCAGTTAGGACTCCTGTTCTACTACCCATTCAGAACTCAGTTAGGAGGACTCCTGTTCTACTACCCATTCAGAACTCAGTTAGGACTCCTGTTCTACTACCCATTCAGAACTCAGTTAGGACTCCTGTTCTACTACCCATTCAGAACTCTGTTAGGACTCCTGTTCTACTACCCATTCAGAACTCAGTTAGGACTCCTGTTCTACTACCCATTCAGAACTCAGTTAGGACTCCTGTTCTACTACCCATTCAGAACTCAGTTAGGACTCCTGTTCTACTACCCATTCAGAACTCAGTTAGGACTCCTCAGTTAGTTCTACTACCCATTCAGAACTCAGTTAGGACTCCTGTTCTACTACCCATTCAGAACTCAGTTAGGACTCCTGTTCTACTACCCATTCAGAACTCAGTTAGGACTCCTGTTCTACTACCCATTCAGAACTCAGTTAGGACTCCTGTTCTACTACCCATTCAGAACTCAGTTAGGACTCCTGTTCTACTACCCATTCAGAACTCAGTTAGGACTCCTGTTCTACTACCCATTCAGAACTCAGTTAGGACTCCTGTTCTACTACCCATTCAGAACTCAGTTAGGACTCCTGTTCTACTACCCATTCAGAACTCAGTTAGGACTCCTGTTCTACTACCCATTCAGAACTCAGTTAGGACTCCTGTTCTACTACCCATTCAGAACTCAGTTAGGACTCCTGTTCTACTACCCATTCAGAACTCAGTTAGGACTCCTGTTCTACTACCCATTCAGAACTCAGTTAGGACTCCTGTTCTACTACCCATTCAGAACTCAGTTAGGACTCCTGTTCTACTACCCATTCAGAACTCAGTTAGGACTCCTGTTCTACTACCCATTCAGAACTCAGTTAGGACTCCTGTTCTACTACCCATTCAGAACTCAGTTAGGACTCCTGTTCTACTACCCATTCAGAACTCAGTTAGGACTCCTGTTCTACTACCCATTCAGAACTCAGTTAGGACTCCTGTTCTACTACCCATTCAGAACTCAGTTAGGACTCCTGTTCTACTACCCATTCAGAACTCAGTTAGGACTCCTGTTCTACTACCCATTCAGAACTCAGTTAGGACTCCTGTTCTACTACCCATTCAGAACTCAGTTAGGACTCCTGTTCTACTACCCATTCAGAACTCAGTTAGGACTCCTGTTCTACTACCCATTCAGAACTCAGTTAGGACTCCTGTTCTACTACCCATTCAGAACTCAGTTAGGACTCCTGTTCTACTACCCATTCAGAACTCAGTTAGGACTCCTGTTCTACTACCCATTCAGAACTCAGTTAGGACTCCTGTTCTACTACCCATTCAGAACTCAGTTAGGACTCCTGTTCTAGGACTCCTGTTCTACTACCCATTCAGAACTCAGTTAGGACTCCTGTTCTACTACCCATTCAGAACTCAGTTAGGAGTTAGACTCCTGTTCTACTACCCATTCAGAACTCAGTTAGGACTCCTGTTCTACTACCCATTCAGAACTCAGTTAGGACTGTTCTACTGAACTTCTCCTGTTCTACTACCCATTCAGAACTCAGTTAGGACTCTGTTCTACTACCCATTCAGAACTCAGTTAGGACTCCTGTTCTACTACCCATTCAGAACTCAGTTAGGACTCCTGTTCTACTACCCATTCAGAACTCAGTTAGGACTCCTGTTCTACTGTTCAGAACTCAGTTAGGACTCATTTCAGAACTCAGTTAGGACTCCTGTTCTACTACCCATTCAGAACTCAGTTAGGACTCCTGTTCTACTACCCATTCAGAACTCAGTTAGGAGGACTCCTGTTCTACTACCCATTCAGAACTCAGTTAGGACTCCTGTTCTACTACCCATTCAGAACTCAGTTAGGACTCCTGTTCTACTACCCATTCAGAACTCAGTTAGGACTCCTGTTCTACTACCCATTCAGAACTCAGTTAGGACTCCTGTTCTACTACCCATTCAGAACTCAGTTAGGACTCCTGTTCTACTACCCATTCAGAACTCAGTTAGGACTCCTGTTCTAGAACTCAGTTAGGACTCCTGTTCTACTACCCATTCAGAACTCAGTTAGGACTCCTGTTCTACTACCCATTCAGAACTCAGTTAGGACTCCTGTTCTACTTCAGAACTGTTCTCCTGTTCTACTACCCATTCAGAACTCAGTTAGGACTCCTGTTCTACTACCCATTCAGAACTCAGTTAGGGACTCCTGTTCTACTACCCATTCAGAACTCAGTTAGGACTCCTGTTCTACTACCCATTCAGAACTCAGTTAGGACTCCTGTTCTACTACCCATTCAGAACTCAGTTAGGACTCCTGTTCTACTACCCATTCAGAACTCAGTTAGGACTCCTGTTCTACTACCCATTCAGAACTCAGTTAGGACTCCTGTTCTACTACCCATTCAGAACTCAGTTAGGACTCCTGTTCTACTACCCATTCAGAACTCAGTTAGGACTCCTGTTCTACTACCCATTCAGAACTCAGTTAGGACTCCTGTTCTACTACCCATTCAGAACTCAGTTAGGACTCCTGTTCTACTACCCATTCAGAACTCAGGAGGACTCCTGTTCTACTACCCATTCAGAACTCAGTTAGGACTCCTGTTCTACTACCCATTCAGAACTCAGTTAGGACTCCTGTTCTACTACCCATTCAGAACTCAGTTAGGACTCCTGTTCTACTACCCATTCAGAACTCAGTTAGGACTCCTGTTCTACTACCCATTCAGAACTCAGTTAGGACTCCTGTTCTACTACCCATTCAGAACTCAGTTAGGAGGTTCTACTCCCATTCAGAACTCAGTTCTAGAACTCAGTTAGGACTACCCATTCAGAACTCAGTTAGGACTCCTGTTCTACTTCAGAACCCATTCAGAACTCCTGTTCTACTACCCATTCAGACTCAGTTAGGAGGACTCCTGTTCTACTACCCATTCAGAACTCAGTTAGGACTCCTGTTCTACTACCCATTCAGAACTCAGTTAGGACTCCTGTTCTACTACCCATTCAGAACTCAGTTAGGACTCCTGTTCTACTACCCATTCAGAACTCAGTTAGGACTCCTGTTCTACTACCCATTCAGAACTCAGTTAGGACTCCTGTTCTACTACCCATTCAGAACTCAGTTAGGACTCCTGTTCTACTACCCATTCAGAACTCAGTTAGGACTCCTGTTCTACTACCCATTCAGAACTCAGTTAGGACTCCTACTACCCATTCAGAACTCAGTTAGGACTCCTGTTCTATTTCAGAACTCAGTTAGGACTCCTGTTCTACTACCCATTCAGAACTCAGTTAGGACTCCTGTTCTTAGGACTCCTGTTCTACTACCATTCAGAACTCAGTTAGGACTCCTGTTCTACTACCCATTCAGAACTCAGTTAGGACTCCTGTTCTACTACCCATTCAGAACTCAGTTAGGACTCCTGTTCTACTACCCATTCAGAACTCAGTTAGGACTCCTGTTCTACTACCCATTCAGAACTCAGTTAGGACTCCTGTTCTACTACCCATTCAGAACTCAGTTAGGACTCCTGTTCTACTACCCATTCAGAACTCAGTTAGGACTCCTGTTCTACTACCCATTCAGAACTCAGTTAGGACTCCTGTTCTACTACCCATTCAGAACTCAGTTAGGACTCCTGTTCTACTACCCATTCAGAACTCAGTTAGGACTCCTGTTCTACTACCCATTCAGAACTCAGTTAGGACTCCTGTTCTACTACCCATTCAGAACTCAGTTAGGACTCCTGTTCTACTACCCATTCAGAACTCAGTTAGGACTCCTGTTCTACTACCCATTCAGAACTCAGTTAGGAACCCATTCAGAACTCAGTTAGGACTCCTGTTCTACTACCCATTCAGAACTCAGTTAGGACTCCTGTTCTACTACCCATTCAGAACTCAGTTAGGACTCCTGTTCTACTACCCATTCAGAACTCAGTTAGGACTCCTGTTCTACTACCCATTCAGAACTCAGTTAGGACTCCTGTTCTACTACCCATTCAGAACTCAGTTAGGAGGACTCCTGTTCTACCCCATTCAGAACTCAGTTAGGACTCCTGTTCTACTACCCATTCAGAACTCAGTTAGGAGGACTCCTGTTCTACTACCCATTCAGAACTCAGTTAGGAGGACTCCTGTTCTACTACCCATTCAGAACTCAGTTAGGAGGACTCCTGTTCTACTACCCATTCAGAACTCAGTTAGGACTCCTGTTCTACTACCCATTCAGAACTCAGTTAGGACTCCTGTTCTACTACCCATTCAGAACTCAGTTAGGACTCCTGTTCTACTACCCATTCAGAACTCAGTTAGGACTCCTGTTCTACTACCCATTCAGAACTCAGTTAGGACTCCTGTTCTACTACCCATTCAGAACTCAGTTAGGAGGACTCCTGTTCTACTACCCATTCAGAACTCAGTTAGGACTCCTGTTCTACTACCCATTCAGAACTCAGTTAGGACTCCTGTTCTACTACCCATTCAGAACTCAGTTAGGAGGACTCCTGTTCTACTACCCATTCAGAACTCAGTTAGGAGGACTCCTGTTCTACTACCCATTCAGAACTCAGTTAGGACTCCTGTTCTACTACCCATTCAGAACTCAGTTAGGAGGACTCCTGTTCTACTACCCATTCAGAACTCAGTTAGGACTCCTGTTCTACTACCCATTCAGAACTCAGTTAGGACTCCTGTTCTACTACCCATTCAGAACTCAGTAGGAGGACTCCTGTTCTAGGACTCCTGTTCTACTACCCATTCAGAACTCAGTTAGGACTCCTGTTCTACTACCCATTCAGAACTCAGTTAGGAGGACTCCTGTTCTACTCAGTTAGGACCCTGTTCTACTACCCATTCAGAACTCAGTTAGGACTCCTGTTCTACTACCCATTCAGAACTCAGTTAGGACTCCTGTTCTACTACCCATTCAGAACTCAGTTAGGGACTCCTGTTCTACTACCCATTCAGAACTCAGTTAGGACTCCTGTTCTACTACCCATTCATTTAGGACAGAACTCAGTTAGGACTCCTGTTCTACTACCCATTCAGAACTCAGTTAGGAGGACTCCTGTTCTACTACCCATTCAGAACTCAGTTAGAACTCAGAGGACTCCTGTTCTACTACCCATTCAGAACTCAGTTAGGACTCCTGTTCTACTACCCATTCAGAACTCAGTTAGGGACTCTGTTCTACTACCCATTCAGAACTCAGTTAGGACTCCTGTTCTACTACCCATTCAGAACTCAGTTAGGAGGACTCCTGTTCTACTACCCATTCAGAACTCAGTTAGGACTCCTGTTCTACTACCCATTCAGAACTCAGTTAGGACTCCTGTTCTACTACCCATTCAGAACTCAGTTAGGAGGACTCCTGTTCTACTACCCATTCAGAACTCAGTTAGGACTCCTGTTCTACTACCCATTCAGAACTCAGTTAGGGACTCCTGTTCTACTACCCATTCAGAACTCAGTTAGGACTCCTGTTCTACTACCCATTCAGAACTCAGTTAGGACTCCTGTTCTACTACCCATTCAGAACTCAGTTAGGACTCCTGTTCTACTACCCATTCAGAACTCAGTTAGGACTCCTGTTCTACTACCCATTCAGAACTCAGTTAGGACTGTTCTACTACCCATTCAGAACTCAGTTAGGACTCCTGTTCTACTACCCATTCAGAACTCAGTTAGGACTCCTGTTCTACTACCCATTCAGAACTCAGTTAGGACTCCTGTTCTACTACCCATTCAGAACTCAGTTAGGACTCCTGGACTCCTGTTCTACTACCCATTCAGAACTCAGTTAGGACTCCTGTTCTACTACCCATTCAGAACTCAGTTAGGAGAACTCAGTTAGGAGGACTCCTGTTCTACTGCCCATTCAGAACTCAGTTAGGACTCCTGTTCTACTACCCATTCAGAACTCAGTTAGGACTCCTGTTCTACTACCCATTCAGAACTCAGTTAGGAGGACTCCTGTTCTACTACCCATTCAGAACTCAGTTAGGACTCCTGTTCTACTACCCATTCAGAACTCAGTTAGGACTCCTGTTCTACTACCCATTCAGAACTCAGTTAGGACTCCTGTTCTACTACCCATTCAGAACTCAGTTAGGACTCCTGTTCTACTACCCATTCAGAACTCAGTTAGGACTCCTGTTCTACTACCCATTCAGAACTCAGTTAGGACTCCTGTTCTACTACCCATTCAGAACTCAGTTAGGACTCCTGTTCTACTACCCATTCAGAACTCAGTTAGGACTCCTGTTCTACTACCCATTCAGAACTCAGTTAGGACTCCTGTTCTACTACCCATTCAGAACTCAGTTAGGACTCCTGTTCTACTACTCATTCAGAACTCAGTTAGGACTCCTGTTCTACTACCCATTCAGAACTCAGTTAGGACTCCTGTTCTACTACCCATTCAGAACTCAGTTAGGACTCCTGTTCTACTACCCATTCAGAACTCAGTTAGGACTCCTGTTCTACTACCCATTCAGAACTCAGTTAGGACTCCTGTTCTACTACCCATTCAGAACTCAGTTAGGACTCCTGTTCTACTACCCATTCAGAACTCAGTTAGGACTCCTGTTCTACTACCCATTCAGAACTCAGTTAGGAGGACTCCTGTTCTACTACCCATTCAGAACTCAGTTAGGACTCCTGTTCTACTACCCATTCAGAACTCAGTTAGGAGGACTCCTGTTCTACTACCCATTCAGAACTCAGTTAGGACTCCTGTTCTACTACCCATTCAGAACTCAGTTAGGACTCCTGTTCTACTACCCATTCAGAACTCAGTTAGGACTCCTGTTCTACTACCCATTCAGAACTCAGTTAGGACTCCTGTTCTACTACCCATTCAGAACTCAGTTAGGACTCCTGTTCTACTACCCATTCAGAACTCAGTTAGGACTCCTGTTCTACTACCCATTCAGAACTCAGTTAGGAGGACTCCTGTTCTACTACCCATTCAGAACTCAGTTAGGACTCCCATGTTCTACTACTACCCATTCAGAACTCAGTTAGGACTCCTGTTCTACCCATTCAGAACTCAGTTAGGACTCCTGTTCTACTACCCATTCAGAACTCAGTTAGGAGGACTCCTGTTCTACTACCCATTCAGAACTCAGTTAGGACTCCTGTTCTACTACCCATTCAGAACTCAGTTAGGACTCCTGTTCTACTACCCATTCAGAACTCAGTTAGGACTACCTGTTCTACTACCCATTCAGAACTCAGTTAGGAGTTCTACTACCCATTCAGAACTCCTGTTCTACTACCCATTCAGAACTCAGTTAGGACTCCTGTTCTACTACCCATTCTCCTGTTCTACTACCCATTCAGAACTCAGTTAGGACTCCTGTTCTACTACCCATTCAGAACTCAGTTTAGGACTCCTGTTCTACTACCCATTCAGAACTCAGTTAGGACTCCTGTTCTACTACCCATTCAGAACTCAGTTAGGACTCCTTCAGAACTCAGTTAGGACTTCTACTACCCATTCAGAACTCAGTTAGGAGTTCTACTACCCATTCAGACTCCTGTTCTACTACCCATTCAGAACTCAGTTAGGACTCCTGTTCTACTACCCATTCAGAACTCAGTTAGGAGGACTCCTGTTCTACTACCCATTCAGAACTCAGTTAGGACTACCCATTCAGAACTCAGTTAGGACTCCTGTTCTACTACCCATTCAGAACTCAGTTAGGACTCCTGTTCTACTACCCATTCAGAACTCAGTTAGGGACTCCTGTTCTACTACCCATTCAGAACTCAGTTAGGACTCCTGTTCTACTACCCATTCAGAACTCAGTTAGGACTCCTGTTCTACTACCCATTCAGAACTCAGTTAGGACTCCTGTTCTACTGCTCCCATTCAGAACTCAGTTAGGACTCCTGTTCTACTACCCATTCAGAACTCAGTTAGGACTCCTGTTCTACTACCCATTCAGAACTCAGTTAGGACTCCTGTTCTACTACCCACAGAACTCAGTTAGGACTCCATTCAGAACTCAGTTAGGACTCCTGTTCTACTACCCATTCAGAACTCAGTTAGGACTCCTGTTCTACTACCCATTCAGAACTCAGTTAGGACTCCTGTTCTACTACCCATTCAGAACTCAGTTAGGACTCCTGTTCTACTACCCATTCAGAACTCAGTTAGGACTCCTGTTCTACTACCCATTCAGAACTCAGTTAGGACTCCTGTTCTACTACCCATTCAGAACTCTTAGGAGAACTCAGACTCCTGTTCTACTACCCATTCAGAACTCAGTTAGGAGGACTCCTGTTCTACTACCCATTCAGAACTCAGTTAGGACTCCTGTTCTACTACCCATTCAGAACTCAGTTAGGACTCCTGTTCTACTACCCATTCAGAACTCAGTTAGGACTCCTGTTCTACTACCCATTCAGAACTCAGTTAGGACTCCTGTTCTACTACCCATTCAGAACTCAGTTAGGACTCCTGTTCTACTACCCATTCAGAACTCAGTTAGGACTCCTGTTCTACTACCCATTCAGAACTCAGTTAGGACTCCTGTTCTACTACCCATTCAGAACTCAGTTAGGAGGACTCCTGTTCTACTACCCATTCAGAACTCAGTTAGGACTCCTGTTCTACTACCCATTCAGAACTCAGTTAGGACTCCTGTTCTACTACCCATTCAGAACTCAGTTAGGACTCCTGTTCTACTACCCATTCAGAACTCAGTTAGGACTCCTGTTCTACTACCCATTCAGAACTCAGTTAGGACTCCTGTTCTACTACCCATTCAGAACTCAGTTAGGACTCCTGTTCTACTACCCATTCAGAACTCAGTTAGGACTCCTGTTCTACTACCCATTCAGGAGGACTCCTGTTCTACTACCCATTCAGAACTCAGTTAGGAGTTCTACTACCCACTCCTGTTCTACTACCCATTCAGAACTCAGTTAGGACTCCTGTTCTACTACCCATTCAGAACTCAGTTAGGAGGACTCCTGTTCTACTACCCATTCAGAACTCAGTTAGGACTCCTGTTCTACTACCCATTCAGAACTCAGTTAGGACTCCTGTTCTACTACCCATTCAGAACTCAGTTAGGAGGACTCCTGTTCTACTACCCATTCAGAACTCAGTTAGGACTCCTGTTCTACTACCCATTCAGAACTCAGTTAGGACTCCTGTTCTACTACCCATTCAGAACTCAGTTAGGACTCCTGTTCTACTACCCATTCAGAACTCAGTTAGAGACTCCTGTTCTACTACCCATTCAGAACTCAGTTAGGACTCCTGTTCTACTACCCATTCAGAACTCAGTTAGGAGGACTCCTGTTCTACTACCCATTCAGAACTCAGTTAGGACTCCTGTTCTACTACCCATTCAGAACTCAGTTAGGACTCCTGTTCTACTACCCATTCAGAACTCAGTTAGGAGGACTCCTGTTCTACTACCCATTCAGAACTCAGTTAGGACTCCTGTTCTACTACCCATTCAGAACTCAGTTAGGACTCCTGTTCTACTACCCATTCAGAACTCAGTTAGGACTCCTGTTCTACTACCCATTCAGAACTCAGTTAGGACTCCTGTTCTACTGCCCATTCAGAACTCAGTTAGGACTCCTGTTCTACTACCCATTCAGAACTCAGTTAGGACTCCTGTTCTACTACCCATTCAGAACTCAGTTAGGAGGACTCCTGTTCTACTGCCCATTCAGAACTCAGAACTTAGGACTCCTGTTCTACTACCCATTCAGAACTCAGTTAGGACTCCTGTTCTTCAGAACTCACTACTCATTCAGAACTCAGTTAGGACTCCTGTTCTACTACCCATTCAGAACTCTGTTAGGAGGACTCCTGTTCTACTACCCATTCAGAACTCAGTTAGGACTCCTGTTCTACTACCCATTCAGAACTCAGTTAGGACTCCTGTTCTACGACCCATTCAGAACTCAGTTAGGACTCCTGTTCTACTACCCATTCAGAACTCAGTTAGAACTCTGTTAGGACTCCTGTTCTACTACTCATTCAGAACTCAGTTAGGACTCCTGTTCTACTACCCATTCAGAACTCAGTTAGGAGGACTCCTGTTCTACTACCCATTCAGAACTCAGTTAGGACTCCTGTTCTACTACTCATTCAGAACTCAGTTAGGACTCCTGTTCTACTACCCATTCAGAACTCAGTTAGGAGGACTCCTGTTCTACTACCCATTCAGAACTCAGTTAGGACTCCTGTTCTACTACCCATTCAGAACTCAGTTAGGACTCCTGTTCTACTACCCATTCAGAACTCAGTTAGGACTCCTGTTCTACTACCCATTCAGAACTCAGTTAGGACTCCTGTTCTACTTCTAGTTAGGACTCCTGTTCTACCCATTCAGAACTCAGTTAGGACTCCTGTTCTACTACCCATTCAGAACTCAGTTAGGACTCCTGTTCTACTACCCATTCAGAACTCAGTAGGAGGACTCCTGTTCTACTACCCATTCAGAACTCAGTTAGGACTCCTGTTCTACTACCCATTAAGAACTCAGTTAGGACTCCTGTTCTACTACCCATTCAGAACTCAGTTAGGACTCCTGTTCTACTACCCATTCAGAACTCAGTTAGGACTCCTGTTCTACTACCCATTCAGAACTCAGTTAGGAGGACTCCTGTTCTACTACCCATTCAGAACTCAGTTAGGAGGACTCCTGTTCTACTACCCATTCAGAACTCAGTTAGGACTCCTGTTCTACTACCCATTCAGAACTCAGTTAGGACTCCTGTTCTACTACCCATTCAGAACTCAGTTAGGACTCCTGTTCTACTACCCATTCAGAACTCAGTTAGGACTCCTGTTCTACTACCCATTAAGAACTCAGTCAGGACTCCTGTTCTACTACCCATTCAGAACTCAGTTAGGACTCCTGTTCTACTACCCATTCAGAACTCAGTTAGGACTCCTGTTCTACTACCCATTCAGAACTCAGGTAGGACTCCTGTTCTACTACCCATTCAGAACTCAGTTAGGACTCCTGTTCTACTACCCATTCAGAACTCAGTTAGGAGGACTCCTGTTCTACTACCCATTCAGAACTCAGTTAGGACTCCTGTTCTACTACCCATTCAGAACTCAGTTAGGACTCCTGTTCTACTACCCATTCAGAACTCAGTTAGGACTCCTGTTCTACTACCCATTCAGAACTCAGTTAGGAGGACTCCTGTTCTACTACCCATTCAGAACTCAGTAGGAGGACTCCTGTTCTACTACCCATTCAGAACTCAGTTAGGAGGACTCCTGTTCTACTACCCATTCAGAACTCAGTTAGGACTTCTGTTCTACTACCCATTCAGAACTCAGTTAGGAGGACTCCTGTTCTACTACCCATTCAGAACTCAGTAGGAGGACTCCTGTTCTACTACCCATTCAGAACTCAGTAGGAGGACTCCTGTTCTACTACCCATTCAGAACTCAGTTTGGAGGACTCCTGTTCTACTACCCATTCAGAACTCAGTTAGGAGGACTCCTGTTCTACTACCCATTCAGAACTCAGTTAGGAGGACTCCTGTTCTACTACCCATTCAGAACTCAGTTAGGAGGACTCCTGTTCTACTACCCATTCAGAACTCAGTTTGGAGGACTCCTGTTCTGCTACCCATTCAGAACTCAGTTTGGAGGACTCCTGTTCTACTACCCATTCAGAACTCAGTTAGGAGGACTCCTGTTCTACTACCCATTCAGAACTCAGTTTGGAGGACTCCTGTTCTGCTACCCATTCAGAACTCAGTTAGGAGGACTCCTGTTCTACTACCCATTCAGAACTCAGTTAGGAGGACTCCTGTTCTACTACCCATTCAGAACTCAGTTAGGAGGACTCCTGTTCTACTACCCATTCAGAACTCAGTTTGGAGGACTCCTCTTCTGCTACCCATTCAGAACTCAGTTTGGAGGACTCCTGTTCTACGACCCATTCAGAACTCAGTTAGGAGGACTCCTGTTCTACTACCCATTCAGAACTCAGTTAGGAGGACTCCTGTTCTACTACCCATTCAGAACTCAGTTTGGAGGACTCCTGTTCTACTACCCATTCAGAACTCAGTTTGGAGGACTCCTGTTCTACTACCCATTCAGAACTCAGTTAGGAGGACTCCTGTTCTACGACCCATTCAGAACTCAGTTAGGAGGACTCCTGTTCTACGACCCATTCAGTTACTGTTCAGTTAGAACTCAGTTAGGACTCCTGTTCTACTACCCATTCAGAACTCAGTTAGGACTCCTGTTCTACTACCCATTCAGAACTCAGTTAGGAGGACTCCTGTTCTACTGCCCATTCAGAACTCAGTTAGGAGGACTCCTGTTCTACTACCCATTCAGAACTCAGTTAGGAGGACTCCTGTTCTACTACCCATTCAGAACTCAGTTAGGAGGACTCCTGTTCTACGACCCATTCAGAACTCAGTTAGGAGGACTCCTGTTCTACGACCCATTCAGTACTCAGTTAGGACTCCTGTTCTACTACCCATTCAGAACTCAGTTAGGACTCCTGTTCTACTACCCATTCAGAACTCAGTTAGGAGGACTCCTGTTCTACTGCCCATTCAGAACTCAGTAGGAGGACTCCTGTTCTACTGCCCATTCAGAACTCAGTTAGGAGGACTCCTGTTCTACGACCCATTCAGAACTCAGTTAGGACTCCTGTTCTACTACCCATTCAGAACTCAGTTAGGACTCCTGTTCTACTACCCATTCAGAACTCAGTTAGGAGGACTCCTGTTCTACTGCCCATTCAGAACTCAGTTAGGAGGACTCCTGTTCTACGACCCATTCAGAACTCAGTTAGGACTCCTGTTCTACTACCCATTCAGAACTCAGTTAGGAGGACTCCTGTTCTACTACCCATTCAGAACTCAGTTAGGAGGACTCCTGTTCTACTACCCATTCAGAACTCAGTTAGGACTCCTGTTCTACTACCCATTCAGAACTCAGTTAGGAGGACTCCTGTTCTACTACCCATTCAGAACTCAGTTAGGAGGACTCCTGTTCTACGACCCATGTCTATGATGACCTCTGTTTTTGTAATGTGTTGTATGTGAAACTATGTTTATGTTTGTAGGTTTATTTTGGAACCTTTCCAGAAGAGTCGTCCCTCGTGAAAAATTATGTTATTTTTCACTTAAAACAATCTGAGATGTCTGAGAAAGAGGGGAAGCAATAGAGGTGACTCTGCCCTAAAATATGTCAGTGCGAAAATAAGCTTTAACATTGGAAGAAGGGATGTTTTCTATAGAGTTAAATTGCTAATTTGCTATGTGAGGCCTTGTTCGAATAGAAGTAGCAAATAAGATCTGATGGAGGTTTTATCTGAACTGCATTACAGTTGTTTGCAAATACGATGACATATATAAATGACCTATTGTTTGGAGAAAATAAGTTACATTAACTGGCTAGCTAGCTAGTCGCTTTGGATAAAAGCGTCTGCTAAATGGCATATATTATTATTATAACTAGCTAAAATATAACCAGCTAGCAAACAATGCAACAAAACTATAATTTTGAGTTTGAAAAATACTCCATAAACAAGCTTTGCATTTTAGGAATCATTGTTGCAAGTACCCCTGGTGGACTGATCAACTATTTAGCCATATAAACAATAAAATAATATATAAAATCTGTATTTGCCATGGCTTCTGTGTGTTTGAAACTAGAGTTTGTTCGAGGCAGGTCAAACATAAGCTTGGTTAGCGACAGTTGCTATCCGTCGGAGCGCTGCAATTGGTTGCCCAAAATTCTGGGACGGGGCTTAGCGAAGGGTCGTTTTCAGGAAGTAGCCTTGTATTTTCTTTTTTACTTTTGTAGGCTTTTTGAATGGTATTCAATGGGCAAAAACGTAGTACAATGGTCTTTAGCGCAAAAACAAAAGGCATCTGACAAAAGTAAATCCACAAACACATAATTGTATACATATATATATCTTAAATGACCACGTTTTCATCAATTTGATGATATGATCTTCAAGCCCATTGAAAAGATGAGGTATGACCTGTAAGTATGACTTAGGACGTTAGGACGATGTCACTTGCACATCATATTCCGAAATACAATCCGGTTTATAAATCTAGAATGTTCATTTCATGCATTGCTGTTACTCCGTTCTTCATAAGCACTAGCCTATACATGATGTTGGCTTGCAGTATGATTTGGATTTGGGGGTGGAAGCATCTAACGATTGGATTTAATTCTTTCCTGGGCACTCCTCAGTGCTGCAAACAGTGAATTACTTATCAGACTACGGGTAAGCCTCAAAATTCCCCTTGTTGTTTTACCAGACATAAACCTCAGTAATAGTTAAACATTGAATTTGGGAGGTATTTCATTTGTTATATTAGTCAATAATTATTCAGTGAGGAGAAGGGGCTTGTGGGTAACTTTCAGTTTAAGAGCTGAGCTGGACTGGCCTGGGAATGCTCACTGCTCTAAATGAGCTCCAGTGCCTGTCACCACACATATACACAGCCAGTAAGACATTCACTTTTAATTCAGCTCCATCCTCTCACTCTGTGGTGTGTGTGTGTGTGTGTGTGTGTGTGTGTGTGTGTGTGTGTGTGTGTGTGTGTGTGTGTGTGTGTGTGTGTGTGTGTGTGTGTGTGTGTGTGTGTGTGTGTGTGTGTGTGTGTGTGTGTGTGTGTGTGTGTGTGTGTGTGTGTGTGTGTGTGTGTCGCCTGTCTCGCAACTAATCCCATGACTAATTGAATCAACATGACAGAGTTGGCTGGTGTGAGTGGAGCTCCCAGACCATCTGACCAAGAAATCATACAGGGACTGAGGGAGTGCTGGAGGGTGCAACACAGAACATTCATGTAGAAATATGTTGTGTAGAATATAAATGATTCAGTTCCATGTAGAATAGGGAATCATCCTTCTTTATGCATTGTATTTCTGTCTGCAACGTTGTATCGTTGTACCCCACCCGAAGATGTCTCTCAGTATATGTCTGACCCTTATAGACAGAGCATACAGTATATACAAGGATGTCTCTCAGTATATGTGACAATACAGAGGCGGATGCAAGATGCAAGCAACGATGGTTTAATGAATACAATTTATAGCAGCAACAGGACAGACAGACTGTACTCAGACGGAATCCGACCCAGGGACTAGGGCGCATCTTCCGGTTATAGCGTGCTGAGAAATCCAGGGGAGTGTGTCCGGATGTGTAGGAAGGAGCACAGCAGATAATCCACACAAGGGCGGCGAGAGATGAGCACGGACACACGACACAACCTCAGGGAAGTAACAACACAACCTCAGGGAAGTAACAACGATCTGACAACAAGAAACACTGGTTACAGAACATATAAAGGGAAGATAAATGTTTCCAACTGGCGCAGACAATCAGGCCGAGATTGGGAACCACGCCCACACAAACACGAGAGAGAGAGAGAGAGAGAGAGAGAGAGAGAGAGAGAGAGAGAGAGAGAGAGAAAGAGAGAGAGAGAGAGAGAGAGACAGTGGATTCATGAACCGTGACAGTATAAGTCTGACCCTTATAGACAGAGCGTACAGTATATACAAGGATTTCTCTCAGTATAAGTCTGACCCTTATAGACAGAGCATACAGTATATACGAGGATTTCTCTCAGTATAAGTCTGACCCTTATAGACAGAGCATACAGTATAAACAAGGATTTCTCCCAGTATAAGTCTGACCCTTATAGACAGAGCATAAAGTATAAACAAGGATATCTCTCAGTATATGTCTGACCCTTATAGACAGAGCATACAGTATATACAAGGATTTCTCCCAGTATAAGTCTGACCCTTATAGACAGAGCATACAGTATATACGAGGATTTCTCTCAGTATAAGTCTGACCCTTATAGACAGAGCATAAAGTATAAACAAGGATGTCTCTCAGTATAAGTCTGACCCTTATAGACAGAGCATAAAGTATAAACAAGGATTTCTCCCAGTATAAGTCTGACCCTTATAGACAGAGCGTACAGTATAAACAAGGATGTCTCTCAGTATAAGTCTGACCCTTATAGACAGAGCGTACAGTATAAACAAGGATTTCTCCCAGTATAAGTCTGACCCTTATAGACAGAGCATACAGTATAAACAAGGATTTCTCCCAGTATAAGTCTGACCCTTATAGACAGAGCATACAGTATATACGAGGATGTCTCTCAGTATAAGTCTGACCCTTATAGACAGAGCATACAGTATAAACAAGGATTTCTCCCAGTATAAGTCTGACCCTTATAGACAGAGCGTACAGTATAAACAAGGATTTCTCTCAGTATAAGTCTGACCCTTATAGACAGAGCGTACAGTATAAACAAGGATGTCTCTCAGTATAAGTCTGACCCTTATAGACAGAGCATACAGTATGTACGAGGATTTCTCCCAGTATAAGTCTGACCCTTATAGACAGAGCATACAGTATAAACAAGGATGTCTCTCAGTATAAGTCTGACCCTTATAGACAGAGCATACAGTATATACGAGGATTTCTCCCAGTATAAGTCTGACCCTTATAGACAGAGCATACAGTATAAACAAGGATGTCTCTCAGTATAAGTCTGACCCTTATAGACAGAGCGTACAGTATAAACAAGGATGTCTCTCAGTATAAGTCTGACCCTTATAGACAGAGGATACAGTATAAACAAGGATTTCTCCCAGTATAAGTCTGACCCTTATAGACAGAGCATACAGTATATACAAGGATGTCTCTCAGTATAAGTCTGACCCTTATAGACAGAGAATACAGTATAAACAAGGATTTCTCCCAGTATAAGTCTGACCCTTATAGACAGAGGATACAGTATAAACAAGGATGTCTCTCAGTATAAGTCTGACCCTTATAGACAGAGCGTACAGTATAAACAAGGATTTCTCCCAGTATAAGTCTGACCCTTATAGACAGAGCATACAGTATATACGAGGATTTCTCTCAGTATAAGTCTGACCCTTATAGACAGAGCATACAGTATAAACAAGGATTTCTCATCAGAATGGGCCTGCTTCCTGTTTCGATGTGTATGTGTTTTCTCTGGCCATGCCATTATTGACCTGGCAGCTTGCCCAGACCCATTCAAAGTGGGTTGTTGTTGGTCTGCCCCAGGGGCATTAGGTATATGAGCACTGATGGGGTACAGCGGAGAGGTCAAGAATAGAAACATCAGGATTAGGTTGAGTTCACTTAGTCCCAAGTCTGTGGCAGGCTGCATTCAGGCCTATGTCAGCAATGATCACATTATAGAACTTTATAGGCGGTACAGGTAGACCAAACACTTATCAGTCCAGACATGCATATAGACAGGCTGGCAGATAATGGTCGTGTTCCCCTGCTCAAACGTTGCTGATGCATGCCAGACCTTACAACACGTGGATAGGTATTTTACATATCAGCTAACCACATTATATTTTATAGGAATCTGTTGACCGACTGCACAGTAGATGATGTGGCAACCAAACATTGGTTGTTGCATGCAACCATAAACAAACCTGGCCAATTGCAACCAACGGGCAGAATTGACCAAGCAGCTAGCTGGACCTCTTGATAATAGAAAGTCATGCTTTATTAGAAAAGTTTATAGACAAGTTAATGGACTACATAAATTGGAAATGAAAAAGTAATTAGTGCACTAAAATTAGTTTTCCATTCATATAATCTGCATGATACAGTGCCTTGCGAAAGTATTCGGCCCCCTTGAACTTTGCGACCTTTTGCCACATTTCAGGCTTCAAACAGAAAGATATAAAACTGTATTTTTTGTGAAGAATCAACAATAAGTGGGACACAATCATGAAGTGGAACGACATTTATTGGATATTTCAAACTTTTTTAACAAATCAAAAACTGAAAAATTGGGCGTGCAAAATTATTCAGCCCCTGCAGCAAACTCTCTCCAGAAGTTCAGTGAGGATCTCTGAATGATCCAATGTTGACCTAAATGACTAATGATGATAAATACAATCCACCTGTGTGTAATCAAGTCTCAGTATAAATGCACCTGCACTGTGATAGTCTAAGAGGTCCGTTAAAAGCGCAGAGAGCATCATGAAGAACAAGGAACACACCAGGCAGGTTCGAGATACTGTTGTGAAGAAGTTTAAAAAAAGCCGGTTTATGGATACAAAAAATTTCCCAAGCTGTTAAACATCCCAAGGAGCACTGTGCAAGCGATAATATTGAAATGGAGAGTCCATCAGACCACTACAAATCTACCAAGACCTGGCTTCCCTGCTAAACCTTTCAGCTCATACAAGGAGAAGACTGATTAGAGATGCAGCCAAGAGGTCCATGATCATCTGATGAACTGCAGAGATCTACAGCTGAGGTGGGAGACTCTGTCCATAGGACAACAATCAGTCGTATATTGCACAAATCTGGCCTTTATGGAAGAGTGGCAAGAAGAAAGCCATTTCTTAAAGATATCCATAAAAGTGTCGTTTAAAGTTTGCCACAAGCCACCTGGGAGACACACCAAACATGTGGAAGAAGGTGCTCTGGTCAGATGAAACCAAAATTGAACTTTTGCAACAATGCAACCTGTTGATATTTGATATAACCTGTAAACATGGTGGTGGCAGCATATATTGATATAACAGCAGGATCATCATTGATATAACCAAATATGATATTGTCAAACATGGTGGATATTGATAAGACCTGGTTTGGGCCTATAACTTTTCTTCAAAGCAAATGGACATATTGAATAACCTGTAGATGGTGTATATTGAATAACCTGTATGATATAGATAACCTGGAGCCTGTATGAAATTGACCATGATATATTGATATAACCTGTATGGATTGATAAAACCTGAATATTGATATAACCTGTATGATATATTGATATAACCTGTATGATATATTGATATAACCTGTTGATATATTGATATAACAATGACATATTGATATAACCTATAATATTGAAAATCTACAATGGAATTGTTATAAAATATAACATATAACCAGTATGTTAGAATAACCTGTATGATCATATTGTATAACCTGAATCCATATTGAGAAACTGTGGAAAGAATTGAATAACCGCTGTATGAATATTGATATAACCAGTCTGATATATTGAATAACCTGATGATATATTGATATAACCTGTATGATATATTGATATAATCTGTATGATGATATTGATATAACCTGTATGATATATTGATATAACCTGGCTGATATATTGATATAACCTGTATGATATATTTTAACCTGTTTTTGATATTGTTATAACCTGTAATATATTGAAATAACCTGTATAAATGTGTATAACCCTGATTGTGTCCACTATGATTGTGATTGTTTTACTTGTATGTTGATTAACTTCATGATGTATATTGATATAACCTGTATGATGATATTGATATAACCTGTATGATGATATTGATATAACCTGTATGATATATTGATATAACCTGTATGATATATTGATATAACCTGTATGATGATATTGATATAACCTGTATGATATATTGATATAACCTGTATGATATATTGATATAACCTGTATGATATATTGATATAACCTGTATGATATATTGATATAACCTGTATGATATATTGATATAACCTGTATGATATATTGATATAACCTGTATGATATATTGATATAACCTGTATGATGATATTGTATGATGATATTGATATAACCTGTATGATGATATTGATATAACCTGTATGATATATTGATATAACCTGTATGATATATTGATATAACCTGTATGATATATTGATATAACCTGTATGATATATTGATATAACCTGTATGATATATTGATATAACCTGTATGATATATTGATATAACCTGTATGATATATTGATATAACCTGTATGATATATTGATATAACCTGTATGATATATTGATCCTTTATATTGATATAACCTGTATGATATATTGATATAACCTGTATGATGATATTGATATAACCTGTATGATATATTGATATAACCTGTTGTATATTGATATAACCTGTATGATATATTGATATAACCTGTATGATATATTGATATAATTGTATTGATATTGATATAACCTGTATGATATATTGATATAACCTGTATGATATATTGATATAACCTGTATGATATATTGATATAACCTGTATGATATATTGATATAACCTGTATGATATATTGATATAACCTGTATGATATATTGATATAACCTGTATGATATATTGATATAACCTGTATGATATATTGATATAACCTGTATGATGATATTGATATAACCTGTATGATATATTGATATAACCTGTATGATATATTGATATAACCTGTATGATATATTGATATAACCTGTATGATATATTGATATAACCTGTATGATGATATTGATATAACCTGTATGATATATTGATATAACCTGTATGATATATTGATATAACCTGTATGATATATTGATATAACCTGTATGATGATATTGATATAACCTGTATGATATATTGATATAACCTGTATGATATATTGATATAACCTGTATGATATATTGATATAACCTGTATGATGATATTGATATAACCTGTATGATATATTGATATAACCTGTATGATATATTGATATAACCTGTATGATGATATTGATATAACCTGTATGATATATTGATATAACCTGTATGATATATTGATATAACCTGTATGATATATTGATATAACCTGTATGATATATTGATATAACCTGTATGATATATTGATATAACCTGTATGATATATTGATATAACCTGTATGATATATTGATATAACCTGTATGATGATATTGATATAACCTGTATGATATATTGATATAACCTGTATGATGATATTGATATAACCTGTATGATATATTGATATAACCTGTATGATATATTGATATAACCTGTATGATGATATTGATATAACCTGTATGATATATTGATATAACCTGTATGATATATTGATATAACCTGTATGATATATTGATATAACCTGTATGATATATTGATATAACCTGTATGATATATTGATATAACCTGTATGATATATTGATATAACCTGTATGATATATTGATATAACCTGTATGATATATTGATATAACCTGTATGATATATTGATATAACCTGTATGATATATTGATATAACCTGTATGATATATTGATATAACCTGTATGATATATTGATATAACCTGTATGATATATTGATATAACCTGTATGATATATTGATATAACCTGTATGATATATTGATATAACCTGTATGATATATTGATATAACCTGTATGATATATTGATATAACCTGTATGATATATTGATATAACCTGTATGATATATTGATATAACCTGTATGATATATTGATATAACCTGTATGATGATATTGATATAACCTGTATGATATATTGATATAACCTGTATGATATGATATTGATATAACCTGTATGATATATTGATATAACCTGTATGATATATTGATATAACCTGTATGATGATATTGATATAACCTGTATGATATATTGATATAACCTGTATGATATATTGATATAACCTGTATGATATATTGATATAACCTGTATGATATATTGATATAACCTGTATGATATATTGATATAACCTGTATGATATATTGATATAACCTGTATGATGATATTGATATAACCTGTATGATATATTGATATAACCTGAATGATGATATTGATATAACCTGTATGATATATTGATATAACCTGTATGATATATTGATATAACCTGTATGATATATTGATATAACCTGTATGATATATTGATATAACCTGTATGATGATATTGATATAACCTGTATGATATATTGATATAACCTGTATGATATATTGATATAACCTGTATGATGATATTGATATAACCTGTATGATATATTGATATAACCTGTATGATGATATTGATATAACCTGTATGATATATTGATATAACCTGTATGATGATATTGATATAACCTGTATGATATATTGATATAACCTGTATGATATATTGATATAACCTGTATGATATATTGATATAACCTGTATGATATATTGATATAACCTGTATGATATATTGATATAACCTGTATGATATATTGATATAACCTGTATGATGATATTGATATAACCTGTATGATATATTGATATAACCTGTATGATATATTGATATAAATCTGTATCATATATTGATATAACCTGTATGATATATTGATATAACCTGTATGATATATTGATATAACCTGTATGATTGATATTGATATAACCTGTATGATATATTGATATAACCTGAAGATGATATTGATATAACCTGTATGATATATTGATATAACAGGACTGTTTACACCTCAAATGATATTGATTTAACCGGTTGATATATTGATATAACCTGTATGATGATATTGATATAACCTGTATGATATATTGATATAACCTGTATGATATATTGATATAACACCTGTAATGATATAGATGACCTGATATATTGATATAACCTGTATGATGTATTGATATAATCTGTATCATATTGATATAACCTGTATGATGATATTGCCAGCGTATAATTGCTGTCTTAAACGAGAAATAACTTTTTCAGTTCTACTGAATGATTGTCAAAAATTTCAATCAACCCTTACTCTGCTCGATTACCAGGTTTTACTTCAACTGAAGATAACACCCTGTAGAGAGGGCGAACATGTCTTGGAAATTTGGGGGTTGAAAGCAGGACTACGTTTACACCTCAAATGAAGCCTGGCTTTTAGGGAGCGGTTGAGATCAGCTGTGCGGGTGATCTTAACGTGTATTGATGGTTAAATACGAGATTACCTGAAGATAATGGCTGTGTTCCACTGATCAGACGTTGATGGTTAAATACGAGATCACCTGAAGATAATAGCTGTGTTCCACTGATCAGACGTAGATGACCTGAAGATAATGGCTGTGTTCCACTGATCAGACGTAGATGACGCTGTGGATAAAGGTGTCTGCTAAATGGCATATATTAGATGACCTGAAGATAATGGCTGTGTTCCACTGATCAGACGTTGATGCTTAAATACGAGATCACCTGAAGATAATAGCTGTGTTCCACTGATCAGACGTAGATGACCTGAAGATAATGGCTGTGTTCCACTGATCAGACGTTGATGGTTAAATACGAGATCACCTGAAGATAATGGCTGTGTTCCACTGATCAGACGTTGATGGTTAAATACGAGATCACCTGAAGATAATGGCTGTGATCCACTGATCAGACGTTGATGGTTAAATACGAGATCACCTGAAGATAATGGCTGTGTTCCACTGATTAGACGTTGATGGTTAAATACGAGATCACCTGAAGATAATGGCTGTGTTCCACTGATCAGAGGTAGATGGTTAAATACGAGATCACCTGAAGATAATAGCTGTGTTCCACTGATCAGACGTAGATGACCTGAAGATAATGGCTGTGTTCCACTGATCAGACGTTGATGGTTAAATACGAGATCACCTGAAGATAATGGCTGTGTTCCACTGATCAGAGGTAGATGACCTGAAGATAATGGCTGTGTTCCACTGATCAGACGTTGATGGTTAAATACGAGATCACCTGAAGATAATGGCTGTGTTCCACTGATTAGACGTTGATGGTTAAATACGAGATCACCTGAAGATAATGGCTGTGATCCACTGATCAGACGTAGATGACCTGAAGATAATGGCTGTGTTCCACTGATCAGACGTTGATGGTTAAATACGAGATCACCTGAAGATAATGGCTGTGTTCCACTGATTAGACGTTGATGGTTAAATACGAGATCACCTGAAGATAATGGCTGTGATCCACTGATCAGACGTTGATGGTTAAATACGAGATCACCTGAAGATAATGGCTGTGTTCCACTGATCAGACGTAGATCACCTGAAGATAATGGCTGTGTTCCACTGATCAGACGTTGATGGTTAAATACGAGATCACCTTAAGATAATGGCTGTGTTCCACTGATCAGACGTTGATGGTTAAATACGAGATCACCTGAAGATAATGGCTGTGTTCCACTGATCAGACGTTGATGGTTAAATACGAGATCACCTGAAGATAATAGCTGTGTTCCACTGATCAGACGTAAATGACCTGAAGATAATGGCTGTGTTCCACTGATCAGACGTTGATGGTTAAATACGAGATCACCTGAAGATAATGGCTGTGTTCCACGGATCAGACGTTGATGGTTAAATACGTAGATCACCTGAAGATAATGGCTGTGTTCCACTGATCAGACGTTGCTGACACATGTGAGATCTTTCAACGCCTGTATAGGTATTTTACGAATCAGCTAACCACATATTCTAGCAATCTGTTGCCTGACTTCCCAGTCAATGAGGTTGTGCGCGACCATTAGTTGATGCATACAACGTCTGAGCAGGGAAACACGACCAACAGTGGTTGCAATGAGGACCTATACTTTCTTGTTTCATCTCCTGGTTTCTGTTGGATGTCCTCCCATCGCTCACCTTTAATTAACGCCATAAAGTTGTTGGTGTGTTCTTGAAGAATTTAGTCTTCATCACGTCACTCTCAAATACGCTAAGAAAATATGACCTAACAATGGCATAATATTCATCTTTCCTCAACTTAAGTCCCGCCATGTTCACTCAGTTCCTCTCGCCGTGCTCGCCTCCTTCTGTTGAAAATGAATGCGCTCCGTCATTTTGTCGGAGGGCATCATTGGGTCTTAGTTAGCAAACGCTTCTACACTATTTTTCTAGCTACTGTAGTGCCGCCATTTCGATAATCTGTCTCCAGAAATGATGAGGTGTGTTAATTGTGTTAACATTTGACCATTGTGACGCTGATATATTCACATCCACTTTCTAGGCACATACTAACAATTATTCTCGCTCTGGGAGACCAAGCTTCACAGTTCCTACAGTTTGAATGTGGCAATACATTTGGCATGAGTATTAGTTGTTAATATGTACTTGACCCTACCTTTCTCTAGAGCCTCTTGAAATGTAGATGGCACCACTATCTTCCCTGTTTTCCCATTCTGGCTCCACAGCTTGAGGACTGACATTTTTCTGGGGTGTTGCAAAATATTATAGTCATAACTTGAAATATATGTTGTTGTTTTTTTAACTAAAAATCTAATCAAAGAGACCATACTTTTAAATGTGTTGAAGGTCGGCACTGCAGATATTGAAATGAGCGTGATGCAATACTTTGCTCTCACACAGTCACACTTAGTATCTGCGTGTCTGACTAAAACAGCGGAGAAGTTTAACCTCGCTCCTCAATGCTCTTAGTTGTTGTCTTAATTGATCCACTACTGCTGTTTATTTTGTGCAACTATGTCATCTTGCTGAGTCTACCATTAAGCAACAGTCACCAAACAAGTGACTGAAGGAAAAGATTGTCTATTCGAGTGACCGCTCTAACAATGGAAATACATGTCCTTAAAGATGGAAGGCAGAGAGGGCAGATGAACAACATGCAATAAGGACATTATAGCATCTGTGACAGCATGGGCAGTGCCATCTTCATTTGAAAGTAGTACATTTTCCTCTTCTTCATTGGCTGATTGCTCCAAACGTATAAGAATCCCCACCAAGTTGACTACTTTAAAATGGTGGAAGCACTCAATGGCGATGTCTGTGCTAAAACGGGTTATATCCATGATGAGTCCTCTATCTATGACAACAGGCTCAACTCCGATATAAAGTCCTTTTGGGGTAAGTTGCTGAAATGCCACGTGCGTCCAACAACCTAACCATTATGAAACTTCTATTCAATCAAATACGCCTCACATAGCAAATTAGCAATAACATTTTTTGTCGACCAAATTCAATACTCTTATTGACCTCCATACAAAAAGTTAGCACTCTGACTACTGCTATGATATGGGTGGGGGTAGCCACACAGTTAGGCAACACTCTACCAGGATACTCCTCCACACTCCATCCCCAAGCTTGAAGAGAACATGTTTCTGGTATTCTGTAGCTACATACATCATTATCAAAGGCTGTATAATGTGTGAACATATTGGGAGACCAAGCTCCACCATTCCTACAGGGTGGAATTCAATGTTCAGTATTTGGTTAAAGGCAGAACTGAAACAATGGTCTATCAAGAGTTCTGTTAAGGGGACGTTTGCCCTGGATCAATAGTCCATGCGCTCCCTCCCTATCACCATGATGTTGTGTCTCAGCAAACAAACAGGTTTCTCATAGGGCTCTGTTCAAAAGTAGTGAGATGCACTGTGTAATGTTTGACAGAGTTTACAGAGTGGGTGGGAGCGCGGTAAGTTGAGGCATTTTTTACATTCAGCATCACTACATCAAGGGAATATAGTTGTCTTTCTAACAAAGTTATCTACGCATATTTCAGGAGGTTGATTATCCCGGAAAATAAACAGAATGTATGTAAACATTACAGTTTTGAAAACATAGCCTGTCCAAAAAGTGGTCTTTTGACACAGTTCCCCCCGGGTAAGGGGTAAGTTGAGCCTCCTTGGGGTAAGCAGCAGAGCCGGGATGATACCAGTATTGTGATTCTCATTAGTATCGTGACAAGGAATCTAAACAAGAAGCGGATTTAACTTCTTTAGGAAAACAGTCCTAATGTTGAAAACAAACATTAGTTTGCCATCCAGTCACATGTATATATTTTCCATGCTATAGCTCACACTATTTTACAAACTGCAGCTTTTTAAAGGACTAAAGAGTTTGGTCTGCTTTCTGTTTTAATTTTTGCCATGGAAAGAATATACTATGTGATACTGGTATTGTCCCGGCCCTAGTAAGTAGGTGATGGTGTCCTGTGACAGTGGGTGATGGTGCAGGTAGGTCAAAGTTTAATTCATGGAGTGGGGGTGTGGTATATTGTATATCTTAAATGTATGCCTTCATTCAGATAAAGATCTCTCTGTTCAACATCACTTACCCATTTTTTGGCCAGTTGTCTGGGACAGGGATGTTTCGATATACTGATTCATAGGCAAGTTCTCTGCATTTGAGGCAACTCAGCCCATGAAACTGGTCTGCGAGATTCTTGATATGTTTAGCAAGCTCAGACTCCATGTCCTCAGATAAGACCTTGTGTTCCTCTGCTCCTCTATCATAGCCTTCCTTTCACACAGGTACATGTTATTTTTGTCAGTGTGTCATTCAGTCCATTTGTTCATCCCTTACTGCTGCTTGAATGGACTTCTTCCCTTTTCTCACTTCCTTGGCTGCTCTCTCTAGAACCTCATTGTCTCAACTTACCCCAAGGCAAACATTTGGACTGTACAGTATTAGCCCACACCGTTACAAGGATGCACTTTCATGCTAGGTTTAGGACCTCATATTGTATCTTATAGACCCAAACTGACGTACAAAACAATCTTAGAACTATCTACTTTGGTTGAGATACAATCATCATGAAACTTATGAAACACAGTACATTTATTTGACTTTGTGAAAATCATTTTTTTGGACCTAACTTGCTCACCACTTTTTCCATGTGGTTTCTTCCTTCATAGACTCCATGAAATTATGCCGTCTTCCTAAAATTTAGGTCAAATAATATATTTTGTGTATGGTTTCCTAGAATCAAGGGGTGGCTCAACTAACCATTTTACTCAACTTACCCAACTCCAGGATGTAATCTAGGAAACATGGT
Organism: Oncorhynchus gorbuscha; assembly: GCF_021184085.1. NCBI lineage: Eukaryota > Metazoa > Chordata > Actinopteri > Salmoniformes > Salmonidae > Oncorhynchus > Oncorhynchus gorbuscha. The sequence continues at coordinate 75,417 of NW_025746450.1, forward strand.
ATTTTGGCAACAGTAGGCTTCACACGATTAACGTCCTGTGCCTCGATGTGTTATAACCGCTACCTGCTGGCTGCTGGTGAATGCTGGAGGTGTGGGCTGATTCAACATATAGAATCATCATGAAATGAACTGGAAATGGGGCCCAATATTCTGGTCAGAGGCACTCGGCCGTCTCTTCTTCTGGGGTTTTTCTCTCTAAGAGCTTCTGAACTTCCAGTATTAGATGTGTTGTTCCTTTATTCATATTCCAGTTGAGACCGAGATCCCTGTTCTTTCTCTGGGTCAAGGATGTCAATTACAATGCTGAAGCATTTTGTGTTTTTCTGCAACTAATCAGAGAGACTAAACAAACACATAGAAGCTGTGTGTGTGTGTGTGTGTGTGTGTGTGTGTGTGTGTGTGTGTGTGTGTGTGTGTGTGTGTGTGTGTGTGTGTGTGTGTGTGTGTGTGTGTGTGTGTGTGTGTGTGTGTGTGTGTGTGTGTGTGTGTGTGTGTGTGTGTGTGTGTGTGTGTGTGTGTGTGTGTTTAACTATCCTTGTAGGTACCAGAAGTCCTCACATGGATAGTAAAACAAGGAGAATTGAGACAAGTGGGGACATTTCGCTGGTCCCCATGAGGAAAAATGCTAATTTAGGCTTAGGGCTTAGGTTTAGAGTTACAATTAGGTTTAGAATTAAGTTTAGGTATGGTTTTATGGGTTAAGGTTAGGATTGAGGTTAGTGTTATGGTTAGGTTAAGGTTTAGGGTTAGGGTTATGGTTAGGTTAAGGGTTAGGGTTAGAGTTAGGACAGTGTGTGTGTGTACTCTGTGGATACCCACAGTGCCCTATAAACTGTTCTCTTTACAGGGCCGAGGACATGGCTGCCGTTGTTACTCTTTCACTTCTCACATTGGAAAACACAATGAGCCCATAGAGAAAACACCAGACTGGGGAATGTGTGTTTTCTGTCACCATGGACTCTTTCCATCCACTTGTACTGTATCATGGCATTGATTCATTCAGCTGGATGCATACATTCATTTTGTTACTGTTATTACTCGGAGGTATGTATACAGTTCAGACAGGTTTTTGAGGCCAAGTTCATCAGGTTGGACATAAAATATGGTCTCTTGATATGCTGCAGTATACTTTATGTATCCTGAATTGTTATTGTGTGTTAACTTTTCTTCAGTGAGCAGGTTTTTCAGCTAAATGTGGTGTCCAAGGTCATTGGATGGCAATGGAAGTTGGTGTAAAATTGTTACCTCATTGTTAAAACCAACTCTTTTTGGCATTAAACTGGTTTTATGGTACAAGAGGTGAGTGGAGTCTGAGCAGAGATATAACACAACTGTGGTTTTGTGGAGGATCTGAACCGAGCTCTGCACACATCCTCATGTCTGTAACAAAGTAGAGGATCTGAACTGAGCTCTGCACACATCCTCATGTCTGTAACAAAGTAGAGGATCTGAACTGAGCTCTGCACACATCCTCATGTCTGTAACAAAGTAGAGGATCTGAACTGAGCTCTGCACACATCCTCATGTCTGTAACAAAGTAGAGGATCTGAACTGAGCTCTGCACACATCCTCATGTCTGTAACAAAGTAGAGGATCTGAACTGAGCTCTGCACACATCCTCATGTCTGTAACAAAGTAGAGGATCTGAACTGAGCTCTGCACACATCCTCATGTCTGTAACAAAGTAGAGGATCTGAACCGAGCTCTGCACACATCCTCATGTCTGTAACAAAGTAGAGGATCTGAACTGAGCTCTGCACACATCCTCATGTCTGTAACAAAGTAGAGGATCTGAACTGAGCTCTGCACACATCCTCATGTCTGTAACAAAGTAGAGGATCTGAACTGAGCTCTGCACACATCCTCATGTCTGTAACAAAGTAGAGGATCTGAACCGAGCTCTGCACACATCCTCATGTCTGTAACAAAGTAGAGGATCTGAACTGAGCTCTGCACACATCCTCATGTCTGTAACAAAGTAGAGGATCTGAACCGAGCTCTGCACACATCCTCATGTCTGTAACAAAGTAGAGGATCTGTACTGAGCTCTGCACACATCCTCATGTCTGTAACAAAGTAGAGGATCTGAACTGAGCTCTGCACACATCCTCATGTCTGTAACAAAGTAGAGGATCTGCACCGAGCTCTGCACACATCCTCATGTCTGTAACAAAGTAGAGGATCTGCACCGAGCTCTGCACACACTCATTGTCTGTAGTGGTGGGGGACGTACTTCCTGTTGGCTGTAGTGTTAATAGTTAATGAACATCCATAGCTAGCTATTCAGCGTAACCCAACGATGTCTATGTTGACAATGTATCCCACATTTTGCCAGAAAAACTTTGTTCAAAGCTTACGCCAAACGTTGTGAAATTTGGGAAACTACCAATCAAATAGCTAGCTCCATAGCTATACTAGCTAGCTACATTACTTTTGTTGCATTTTGAGTTTTTATGCAGGCATCTCATATATCCCTATGTTTATATTAACTATGTGGAGGCAGCAGTGAGAATATACGCTCAGATGTCACTGTCTGTCTCTCCCTCTCTTGCTCTCTTTCTCTCTCTCTCTTTCTCTCTCTCTCTCTCTCTCCCTCTCTTCATCTCTCGCTCCGCGATTTCCTGGTTGCTGAAGTTCTAATAGTTTGCCTAATTTCAGTTTGTGACAAGCGATGTATAGTGTAGAGAATCATTGTAACATCTGTGAAATATATTTTCAATAACCAAAAAGATGGTATTTTCAGCTGTTTGAAGCTGGTGTACAAAACCGAAAGTAAAAAATGCAAAAGCTAAAAGTAAGAACGGGAAGCATAGAAATAGCGCACATAGAACAAGTCTCCCGCTTCTTGGACTTGCTTTTAATACGAAAAATAGATCTATAACTTGAATTTGTCCTGGTCGCCCAATAAGTTACATATTGCAGCTTTAAGAGCCGGTAGTGATCTATAACTGTGAAACAATAGTGCAATCTGCTGCCTCATTCTCCCCCTTATAGCCTGGCTTTGCTGCTTCTCCTGTGGACATTCCATTCCATAGATGCACCCCACTAGTTCCTGCATCTAATCTGTAATCAATTTGTTTGCAGTTGCCTACAGTCCAAGGTGAGTCGGAGGGGTGATTGTGTGACTGAGCTTGCCTCAGAGCCAAGATAAATGCCTTCTGGACTTGAATAAATGAGTTCCCCTGACCATGGTCATATAAGTGGTTCACGAAAAACAACCATTTTTTCCATCTTCCTCACGCTCTCTTCATTACACAGCGCACCCCCCACCCCATGCCTCCAGCGTATTGCTTACTTGGATTCTCCCTCCCATTTGTTGCTACAGATGGTACTATTCTTGACCTTATCTGTCTGTAAACCCACAGACAACTACATTTATGCAAGTTCCCTGCCCTTCTTTGTCAAGTGGAGAGAATGTGTTATTGAAACGACCATTGCATAAGTTACATGTCTCTGTCTTTTTGCTGCTAACACATGTAAAGTGGGAGCGGGCTGGGAATTTTAAAGAGCAGATTATTCCGAGTGCCATTGAGCTTTTTGCTCATTTTCTCTAAAAGCGGCAATTATTTTTTTTCACGTGCTTAACGAACTGTCATTTGAATAATTGCATCTAATACTTGTTTTCACAGCATTCGGTATGCAGACTGTCTGTTGTTGAATGGGAGATCATTAGATGTGGGCAGACAGTTTGCATGTAGGATGACAGCACTGTCCTCCATTGGGTTTGCTCCTGCCACATTAAAGAAAGCATTGTTGATGTGTATTCAGTAATGTCAAAAGTTCTTAACATTGTGGATAGAAATAGACTGAATCCCTGTTCTATAACATAGACAATCATATCTGTCATAATACATTTCTGAATGTTTTCTAACGTTGCACCCCCCTGAACAGACCCATGGACTCTTCCTCAGGTGAATGTGGGGATGTTGAAAGAGAGTCACTTGGAAATGGCAACTTCTCTCCTTCTCTGGACGTATATTTCAAGATATAGACTAGACCAGAAAGAGGGATATTATAAGGAAATAGTTCAAACACTGATTGAATTGTGATAAAAGGATTCCTGTCTAATCATGTTTTCCATCAGTTAATAGTATTGTTAGTGTTCTACACCAGTAACAATACTGAATGTTATCTGTACATGAAACTTGGTCTATGAAGTGTGACCATCTGATTGTATCCTAACAAGTGTGCAGAGCAGCACATTGGTTCAGAGTTCACATGTATCCCTCCAGAACATGTACCAGTTACTGCTCTTCTCATCGTCTCACAGAGTGTGTGTGGGAGTGTGTCAGCAAGCATCTCTCCCCTGCGGCTAAGCTAAGAGCTCCTGCACAGAGCAGACCAGACTGCTTTAAACAGGCTCTTAACAGGCATCTCGTAGATGGCTCTGCCTCCTGCCTCCACCCCAAAGGACACCTTCCCTCCGCCCACACATTTCCCCATTGTGCCTGAAAAAAAAAGTAAAACTGTGGAAAATTTTCAGAATGTCTTTCTCTCTTCAATTCCAGTGATATAATGCTTACCAATGGTCTGATGGATCGGTTTCTCTCTCTCTCTCTCTCTCTCTCTCTCTCTCTCTCTCTCTCTCTCTCTCTCTCTCTCTCTCTCTCTCTCTCTCTCTCTCTCTCTCTCTCTCTCTCTCTCTCTCTCTCTCTCTCTCCCTCCCTCCGTCTGTCTCTCTCTCTCTCTCTCTTTCTCCCTCTCCCTCTCTCTCTCTCTCTCTCTCTCTCTCTCTCTCTCTCTCTCTCTCTCTCTCTCTCTCTCTCTCTCTCTCTCTCTCTCTCTCTCTCTCTCTCTCTCTCTCTTTCTGTATCCGCCTGTAAATCAACCTAAATAAATATTCTGTTTATATTGTCTGCATGCTAACTGCAGTTCCTCTTCAGAAGATCTTTTAGTCCCCTGTTTTGTTTCATTTCAGACATGCTTGTTGCCAACTAATGTCATAATCCATTTGTTAAATAAGCCTTCTGAAAGCCACTGTGCCGAGACGATCCACGGATAGGACAGAGAGACATAAACAACAAGCAACATCTGATCCTGCGGTTTGTGTGTGTGCAATTTCCACTGGGAAAGAAACACAAAGCAGCAAGTTACTCCAAAATGGGCCTGGTCTGTGGTTCCTCCGGGGAAGGCCTGGAGTTTAGAACCCCACAGAGTGCCTAGAGTGGGGCTATGAGACAGGCCAGTGGTGGAAGATGGTGCCCTGGTTCTCCAGGGTTAGGTCTGAACATACAGCTCCAGAGTGCCTGAAGTGGAGCATGGAAGCAGGCACTATGGGCTACGCATGGGGTAGTGGGCAACTGATGACTACATTTAGAGGGAGTGGAGTTGACCACCACTAGTCTGGGTTTAGAGTTGACCACCACTACTCTGGGTTTAGAGTTGACCACCACTACTCCGGGTTTAGAGTTGACCACTACTACTCTGGGTTTAGAGTTGACCACCACTACTCCGGGTTAAGAGTTGACCACCACTACCCTGGGTTTAGAGTTGACCACTACTACTCCGGGTTAAGAGTTGACCACTACTACTCTGGGTTTAGAGTTGACCATCACTACTCTGGGTTTAGAGTTGACCACCACTACTCCGGGTTAAGAGTTGACCACTACTACTCTGGGTTTAGAGTTGACCATCACTACTCTGGGTTTAGAGTTGACCACCACTACTCTGGGTTTAGAGTTGACCACCACTACTCTGGGTATAGAGTTGACCACCACTACTCCGGGTTAAGAGTTGACCACTACTACTCTGGGTTTAGAGTTGACCATCACTACCCTGGGTTTAGAGTTGACCACTACTACTCCAGGTTAAGAGTTGACCACTACTACTCTGGGTTTAGAGTTGACCATCACTACTCTGGGTTTAGAGTTGACCACCACTACCCTGGGTTTAGAGTTGACCACCACTACTCTGGGTTTAGAGTTGACCACCACTACTCTGGGTTTAGAGTTGACCACCACTACTCTGGGTTTAGAGTTGACCACCACTACTCCGGGTTAAGAGTTGACCACTACTACTCTGGGTTTAGAGTTGACCACCACTACTCTGGGTTTAGAGTTGACCACCACTACTCCGGGTTAAGAGTTGACCACTACTACTCTGGGTTTAGAGTTGACCATCACTACTCTGGGTTTAGAGTTGACCATCACTACTCTGGGTTTAGAGTTGACCACCACTACTCTGGGTTTAGAGTTGACCACCACTACTCTGGGTTTAGATTTGACCACCACTACTCTGGGTTTAGAGTTGACCACCACTACTCTGGGTTTAGAGTTGATCCCAGATCTGTATCTAGGGAAACTTCACCCCAGAGCTTTTGAAATATCCACATTGAGGGTGCAGTAACATATCAGGTTGAATGGGTTTAGTTCTCTAAACTGAATGGACATGAGTTCAGACTTCAGATAACATGGTACTGAGATAATTGGATTTTACTATATCAAATTATATTCCATTTTCCTCTGAGCACCACACACAGCACATTCGGCCAGAACATTGAATTTGCTGTAGCCCCCTCTCCCTGGTTACAATCCATATTCTCTCTCTCTTTAAGTGTAGATTATATTATCAATATATGACTAATGCTAAGCCTTTTTCTCGACACAACTAGCTTTCTTGCGTTGCATACTTGCGTAGGGTATAAAGTAGGCTTTATAACTACTTTGAATCTAGAGTTGAGTTGTCAGCCCTATAAGGTCATTGTATCTAAGTATACCTTAGTTAATCTTGAAACAAAATAGTATTTTTCTGCCAGTTAATGCATCAGTAAATAGGCTGACAAGTTTGGATGAGTGTTAATTGACCTGTCAACTAAACCTGTGTGACAGATACAGATGGAGAGGGACAGGTAATGGTAGAGCAGAGAGAGAAGCAGAGAGACAAGCAGAGAGAGAGATTACTGACCAGGAGCTCTATAAGAAACTTTAGGCTCTCAAATGTAAAAAGGCATGTGGACCTGATGGAATCCTAAATCAGATGCTCAAACTCACTAGTGCAAACTTTCAATTGGCTATATTAAAACTGTTTAATTTGACCGTGAGTGTAGGTTATTTCCCTTATATCTGGAATCAAGGACCCGTAACCCCAATCTTTAAGAACGGAGACAAATTTGACCCTAACAATTACAGAGGCATTTGTGTGAACAGTAACTTGGGGAAGGTTTTCTGTAGTATCATAAATGTAAGAGTTCTAAACTTCCTTAATAAGCACAATGTCTTGAGTAAAAGCCAAATTGGATTTATACCAAAACATCGCACAACTGATCGTATTTACACCCTACACATCCTGATAGATACACATGTCCACCAAAATAATACCAAAATATACGCTTGCTTTATCGACTTCCAAAAAGCCTTTGATTCTATTTCGAATACAGGACTGTTGTACACAGTTATTGAAAGTGGTGTAGGGGTAAAACATATGACATAATTAAATCAATGTATACTGGCAATACGTGCAGCATTAAAATTGGTAAGAAAATAACAGAATTCTTTAACCAGGGGTGGGTCCTTCGTCAGGGTTGCAATCTGAGCTCTGCACTCTTCAATATTTACATGAACTAATTGGCCACTATTCTAGAAAAATCCTCAGCCCCTGGTGTTAGTCTCCACAATTCAGAAGTTAAATGCCTACTCTTCACAGATGACCTATGCCTGCTGTCACCCACAGCACATGGCCTACAGCAGAGCCTGGACCTGCTAGAGCAGTACTGCCAAACCTGGGCCCTGGCAGTAAACCCCCACAGCACATGGCCTACAGCAGAGCCTGGACCTGATAGAGCAGTACTGGCAAACCTGGGCCCTGGCAGTAAACCCCCACAGCACATGGCCTACAGCAGAGCCTGGACCTGCTAGAGCAGTACTGCCAAACCTGGGCCCTGGCAGTAAACCCCCACAGCACATGGCCTACAGCAGAGCCTGGACCTGCTAGAGCAGTACTGCCAAACCTGGGCCCTGGCAGTAAACCCCCACAGCACATGGCCTACAGCAGAGCCTGGACCTGCTAGAGCAGTACTGCCAAACCTGGGCCCTGGCAGTAAACCCCCACAGCACATGGCCTACTGCAGAGCCTGGACCTGCTAGAGCAGTACTGCCAAACCTGGGCCCTGGCAGTAAACCCCCACAGCACATGGCCTACAGCAGAGCCTGGACCTGCTAGAGCAGTACTGCCAAACCTGGGCCCTGGCAGTAAACCCCCACAGCACATGGCCTACAGCAGAGCCTGGACCTGATAGAGCAGTACTGCCAAACCTGGGCCCTGGCAGTAAACCCCCACAGCACATGGCCTACAGCAGAGCCTGGACCTGCTAGAGCAGTACTGCCAAACCTGGGCCCTGGCAGTAAACCCCAAGAATACTAAAATAATGATTTTCCAGAGAAGATCCAGATCTCAGGGAATTAGACTAAAGTTCACAATTTGTACAAAATATATAGAGTACTGTACACACTACAATTACTTAGGTTTAAAAATAATCTCAACTGGACACCTTAATGAGGCAGTGAATGAGCTGATAGAGAAAGCACGCAGGACATTCTACGCCATTAAAAAGCTCATTCAAATTGAAATACCTATTCAAATTTGGCTAAATCTAATTGAATATGTCATTGAACCAATTGCACTTTATGGCAGCGAGGTGTGGGGTCCACTTGCAAAACAAGATTTCATCAAATGGGACAAACACCCCATTGAAACCCTGCATGCAGAGTTCTGTAAGAGTATCCTACATGTCCAGAGGGAAAACTACAAACAATGCATGCAGGGCAGAATTAGGCCAATATCCACTCATAATAAAAACTCTTAAAAGAGCAATTAGGTTTTGGAAACATCTAAAATACAGTGACCCCCTCTCATATCATTACCAAGCCCTGCAATGCCAAGAGCTGAGCAAAGAAAATAGGCCCCTCATCCAGCTGGTCCTGGGGCTGAGTTCACAAACCTGTTCTACTAACACACTGAAGCCTCAGGACCAGAACATCCAATCAATCATGATAAACCAAATTACAACACAGTCAAAACAAAACTACATTGCTTATTGGGAAACACAAACACAAGCACAAAGCAAAATGCAGTGCTATCTGGCCCTAAATCGACAGTACACCGTGGCTAAATATTTGACCATGGTTACTGATCAAAACCTTAGAAAAACCTTGACAAAGTACAGGCTCAGTGAGCACAGCCTTGCCATTGAGAAGGGCAGACACAGGAAAACCTGGCTCCCTGTAGAGGAAAGGCAGTGCAACCACTGCACAACAGCAGAACCTGAGACGGAGCTGCATTTCCTGACAAAATGTGAAAAATATAAAACAATTAGAGAGTGTCATTTCCCCAAATTTGAAACCCTTATTCAAGGTTTCAAAGACCTCTCTGATGAGAGTAGGCTACCCGTCCTGTTGGGGGAGGACGCAGAGAGCTGTGGGTTGGCAGCGCACTACATTGCTGCCTGCCAGAAGTTGAGGGACAGTGTCTGACAGACCAAACATCCTGCACATGTCCTCTACTGTATGCTTATTGTTATTGTTGAATGTATGGTTATTTTGACCCTTGGTTATTGTTGTTACTGTTGTCCCGTTGACAATTTTCACTTGTATTTATTTTTATATTGTAAATATCCAAAATAAGCTTTGGCAATATGTACATTATTATGCCAATATGTACATTGTCATGCCAATAAAGCGAATTGAATTGAATTGAGAGACCATGAGAGAGAGAGAGAAGCAGAGAGAGAGAGAGAGAGAAAGAGAAGCAAGTAGTAACGGTTAGAGTTTATTGATTATTGCTCCCTATTTTTGTTTTTGACAAGATGACAGCAACAAGTGTTTCTGTAGCTCAGTTGGTAGAGCATGGCGCTTGTAATGCCAGGGTAGTGGGTTCGATCCCCGGGACCACCCATATGTAGAATGTATGCACACATGACTGTAAGTCGCTTTGGATAAAAGCGTCTGCTAAATGGCATATATTATATATATTAAGTAGAGAGAGACATAGGGTTGTGCTTAAACAGATCTCTCTCTCCTCTGCCCTGTCTCTCTCCCTATTCTCTCTCACCTGCCCTGTCTCTCTCCCTATTCTCTCTCTCCTCTGCCCTGTCTCTCTCCCTATTCTCTCTCACCTGCCCTGTCTCTCTACCTCCTCTCTCTCTCTCCTCTCATTCCCCTGCCCTCTCTCTCTCCTCCTCTCTCTCCCCTGCCCTCTCTCTCCCTCCTCTCTCTCCGCTGCCCTGTCTCTCTCCCTCTTCTCTCTCCCCTGCCCTGTCTCTCTCCCTCCTCTCTCTCCCCTGCCCTGTCTCTCTCCCTCTTCTCTCTCCCCTGCCCTGTCTCTCTACCTCCTCTCTCTCCTCCTCTCGTTCCCCTGCCCTCTCTCGCTCTCCCTCCTCTCTCTCCCCTGCCCTCTCTCGCTCTCCCTCCTCTCTCTCCCTGCCCTCTCTCTCTCTCCCTCCCTCTCTCCCCTGCCCTCCCTGCTCCTCTCTCTCTCTCTCCCTCCTCTCTCTCTCTCTCCCCCCTCTCTCTCTCCCTCCTCTCTCCCCTCCTCTCTCTCCCTCCCCTCCCTCTCTATCCTCCCTCCCTGCCCTCTCTCTCCCTCCCCTCCTCTCTCCCCCCTCCCTCTCTCCCCTCCCTCTCTCTCCCCTGCCCTCTCTCTCCCTCTCTCCCCTCCCTCTCTCCTGCCCTCTCTCTCTCCCCTGCCCTCTCTCGCCCTGCTCTCTCTCTCCCTGCCCTCTCTCTCTCTCCCTCCCTCTCTCTCCTGCCTCTATCTCTCCCTCCTCTATCTCTCCCTCCTCTCTCTCCCTGCCCTCTCTCTCCTCCCTCTCTCCTCCTCTCTCTCTCTCTCCTCTCTCTCCCTCCTCTCTCTCCCCTGCCCTCTCTCTCCCTCCTCTCTCTCTCCTCCTCTCTCTCCCCTGCCCTCTCCCTCCCTCCTCTCTCTCTCCCTCCTCTCTCTCTCCCTCCTCTCTCTACCTCCTCTCTCTCCCCTGCCCTCTCTATCTCTCCCTCCCCTGCCCTCTCTCTCTCACCCTCTCTCTCTCTCTCTCCCCTCCTCTCTCTCCCCGTCCCTCTCTCTCTCTCCCTCCTCTCTCTCCCCTGCCCTCTCTCTCCCTCCTCTCTCTCCCCTGCCCTCTCTCACCCTCCTCTCTCTCCCCTGCCCTCTCTCGCCCTGCTCTCTCTCTCCCTGCCCTCTCTCTCTCCCCTGCGCTCTCTCTCCTGCCCTCTCTCTCTCTCCCTCCTCTCTCTCCCCGTCCCTCTCTCTCCCTCCTCTATCTCTCCCTCCTCTCTCTCCCTGCCCTCTCTCTCCCTCCTCTCTCTCCCTCCTCTCTCTCTCTCTCCTCTCTCTCCCTCCTCTCTCTCCCCTGCCCTCTCTCTCCCTCCTCTCTCTCTCCCTCCTCTCTCTCCCCTGCCCTCTCCCTCCCTCCTCTCTCTCTCCCTCCTCTCTCTCTCCCTCCTCTCTCTCCCTCCTCTCTCTCTCCCTGCCCTCTCTCTCCCTCCTCTCTCTCTCCCTCCTCTCTCTCTCCCTCCTCTCTCTCCCCCTCCTCTCTCTCCCCTGCCCTCTCTCTCTCCTTGCCCTCTCTCTCCCTCCTCTCTCTCCCTCCTCTCTCTCCCCTGCCCTCTCTCTCCCTCCAATCTCTCCCTGCCCTCTCTCTCTCCCTCCTCTCGCTCCCCTGCCCTCTCTCGCTCCCTGCCCTCTCTCTCCCTCCTCTCTCACTCCCTGCCCCCTCTCTCCGTCCTCTCTCCCCTGCCCTCTTTCTCTACCTCCTCACTTTCTCTCTCTCTCTCTCTCTCTCTCTCTCTCTCTCTCTCTCTCTCTCTCTCTCTCTCTCTCTCTCTCTCTCTCTCTCTCTCTCTCTCTCTCTCTCTCTCTCTCTCTCTCTCTCTCTCTCTCTCTCTCTCTCTCTCCTTCTCTTGCTCTTTTCTTGCTGAGTCTAATGTGTTATCAGATGTACAGTGGTAGCAGAGGGGGAGTGACACACATGTAGAGAACAGACCCAGCATTGAGCTCCGTCTATCCCCACTGAGGCAGCCTCTCGCTGGGGAGCGGAGGCCCGGGAGCTGCCTGTCCTGGAAGTCAGCCAACCGCCCAATCAATTGAACCTGGAGTCAATAGAACCAAGGGGAGAAATGGTTCTAACTCCTTGACGGAATCTTAACCTTAGAAGGTCTAACAGAAAAAGTGGAAAGATCTCCTACGAGATATTCAGTTGGCTCACAACTTCTCTATCTCTCCCTCTGTCACCTGTCATCCCTTGTTACTTCAAACACAACCTCTACCTGTCCCTCTTTCCCCTCTTTTTCACTCCCTCATCCATCCTTACTTTTCTCTATCCTCCGGTGCTCCAATACATGTCCATTTTCTTTCTTTCTTTCTGAAAGGAGCATTTGCGTCAGCCAGCCAATCAACTGATTCACGGCACTTCTGAAGGGGGGGTGCTCGGTTCATTGCGTCAGCCAGCCAGCCAACTGAATCACGGCACTTCTGAAGGAGGGTGCTCGGTTAATTTTAGTGGCTGACCCACTTCCATGTGAATGAAAGAAAAACATATACAACGTCCTATTTATTTATACTCTCTGTAGAAGGGCCGGGGCCCGAATCAGTTGGAGGGAACCTTAACTTAGTGGTGTAAGAGCACCTCCTGCACCATACTGTGATTAGAAAGGAGGACGCCCTCCTTATAACAGCAAACGCAGAGTTCTAGTGTTGTTAGCTTATGGTTAAACTTTACCTTGCATGTATACTGTGTTGTACTTACATTAGATTAGAAACTGATTTTTTTCTGCACAAAAATATCTACAAATGTGTTGTGGAGACACTGAGCAATGGTTGTGTAAACATCTTTGTGCAGACATGTCAGTTGTATCATAACCCATTGTGTCAAATTCTTTGTACATCAGTTGTACAATCTGAGTGTGTACAGGGGCCTAGTCAATGACTACTGTGCTTTTTACAACACCTGTACAGTATAATAGTTTCTCTGTACTAAGGCCAAATCCCCTTGATGCGCCGCTATATTCTAAACTTTATGTAAAAAGTTATGTGTCATTAGTTTAACATTTTTCTTCAGGAAAATTACTCTTTCTGATATTCTGTTTTATCACATAAGTGTGTGTGTGTGTGTGTGTGTGTGTGTGTGTGTGTGTGTGTGTGTGTGTGTGTGTGTGTGTGTGTGTGTGTGTGTGTGTGTGTGTGTGTGTGTGTGTGTGTGTGTGTGTGTGTGTGTGTGTGTGTGTGTGTGTGTGTGTGCTGAGCACCATTTGTCCCCCCAAAGAAGAGGGTTAAATCACTTCCCCCTTCCTGTTGCAGCTGGAGACACACACATAAAAACACCTCACTACACACACACACACACACACACACACACACACACACACACACACACACACACACACACACACACACACACACACACACACACACACACACACACACACACACACACACACACACACACAGTTCAAAGCGACGACCTGGAGCAGTCTTACGGTATCAGTGGAACAAAGGCAGGATTCATACTAAACTTGCTAAGGTCAGCTTCTAAAACAACCTCTCAGCCGCCCAGTTCCAGAATATGGCAGTAAATGAGCTGCTGTTTTGGTGCCGATCTCCGCTCTGGCCTCTCTAGGTAGAAGTTTCCCTCAGGCATAGATCTAGGACCAGCTTACCACTTTGTATCATTCTAACCGTAACCATTAGAGGAGAAGCACCTAACATGACCATAGATCAGTGGGGAAACCTCCTACTCCACTCTGAACCACAACTCTACATGGCAGCATAACCCACCTGTGCCATTTCATTTAGCTATAGACAAGTCAGTTAAGAATACATTTTATTTACAATGACAGCCTACCCTGGCGACGTGGGCCAATTGTGCACCGCCATACGGGATTCCCAATCACAGCCAGAACCAGCCTGGATTCAAACCGGGGACTGTAGTTTTTATTTTACCTTTATTTAACTAGGCAAGTCAGTTAAGAACAAATTCTTATTTTCAATGATGACCTAGGAACAGTGGGTTAACTGCCTGTTCAGGGGCAGAACGACAGATTTGTACCTTGTCAGCTCGGGGATTCGAACTTGCAACCTTTCGGTTACTAGTCCAACGCTCTAAACACTAGGCTACCCTGCCTAGTGGCGCTGAGATGCAGTGCCTAAGACCTCTGCGTCACTCGGGGGTTCCAGACCCCTTGGTATAGGCTGTAATACACTTCAGATACATCCCAAATGGCAACGTATTCCCTACAGAGTGCACTTAGCCATAGGGCTCTGGTCAAAAGTAGTGCACTATGTAGGAAATAATAAGGGAATGGGGTGCCATTTGGGACCCAGCCTTACATACACTTTGGATGCAATCTTACATCCATGTTAGCTGCACTACCAGCACTAGCTAATGCAACCCAGCCCCATTGGTCATTAGAGTCCTATTACAGCCAGTGGACTCTTCATCATCACTCAGAGTCCATCAGAGCTCTTCCTGTCTGTAAGGCATATAATGAACCTATCATAATCCCCATCAACACTGCTCTGTCTGCCTGACAGTTTGTCTTCGTCCCAAATGGCATCCTATTTCTTGTGTAGTGCACTACTTTTGACCAAGGGTTTCCCATAGGGCTCTGGTCAAAAGTAGTGCACTATATCAGGAACAGTGTGCCATTTGGGCCACATCCTGTCTGTCTGTCAGGCTATTCATCCATGCCTGTTTGTCTCCCCTAGGGCTTAAGGGCCCTACACACCTCACGCAAACTACAGAAACGAAGTGATAGAAGTGTCGTTTTTTACACGTAGTTCTACGTAATTTTGTGTGGCAACATTTTTGGAGTGGACCATATACGTCGCTCCGTCACTCTGTTTGCGTGAAGTGTGTAGTGGTCTTTAGACTGAGAGGATGACCTAATGCTGATAGAGAGAGAGAAGTTAGTGCCTCTGGGATTGCGGGCTGAGGGGGGTTGATTTAAGTTGATTTTAGAACACTCCCGAATGGAACATTCCAATTGGTGATGTCATAAAGGCCTGCCAACCGACTAGAGTTAATTTGACCTGGAACGTCAGAATAGAATACTTGGATAACGGTAAGGAAATACAACTCATGTCAAAGGTCTAACCCTGGTTAGCAAGCACACACACAAAAACACACATACGCACCCTAGTTAACCTTTGAACGGTTTGTTTTTGACAGCATTCACTCACACCCTCACTCCTGACTGCGGCCAGTCAATTCTGCTGAGCCAGGAAGAAGCAAGAGTTTTTTCTTCTTTTTCTTCTCCCCTTCCACCAAATCCCCAGTCCTCCAGTGGGTTTATAGGCAGTCCTTGTGTATTCATTCACCAGAGACTAGGGTTTTTTCCCTCTATAGGAATAGAGGAAGAGGGACGTCTTTATGAGGGGTAATTCTATCTGACAGTGGAGGGGAAAGGAGAGGAGGGGAGAGGGGAGGAGAGGAGGGGAGGGAGAGGGGGGGAGAGGAGGGGGAGGGGAGAGAGGAGGAGGAGGAGAGAGGGGAGAGGAGGGGAGAGGGGAGGAGAGGAGGGGAGAAGAGGGGGAGAGGAGAGAGGAGGAGAGAGGAGGGGAGAGGAGGGGAGAGGGGAGGAGAAGAGGGGAGAAGAGGGGTAGAGGAGAGAGGAGGGGAGAGGAGGGGGAGAGGAGAGGAGAGAGGAGGAGAGAGGAGGGGAGAGCTGAAAGCTGATGGATTGCGAGAGAGAAGGAAAAGGAGTAGGGGTTGCTGTGTACACAGGGAGTACACAATGGCAGAATACTTACCACTGTGGCAGACTCTAAATTAAGAAAATCCTTGACAATGTACAGATTCAGTGAGCATAGCCTTGTTATTGAGAGAGGCCGCCGTAGACAGACTATGTGCCCACTGCACACAAAATGAGGTGGAAACTGAGCTCCACTTCCTAACCTCCTGCTAAATGTATGACCACATTAGAGACACATATTTCCCACAGATAACACAGACCCACAAAGAATTTGAAAACAAATTAAACATTGATAAGCTTTCATATCTGTTAGGCGAAATACCGCAGTGTGCAGTCACAGCAGCAAGGTTTGTGGCCCGTTGCCATGAGAAAGGGGAACCATTGGAGCACAAACAACATTGTAAATACAACCTATATTTATCTGTTTTATTTATTTTCCCTTTCATACTTGAACTACTTGCACATTCTTACAACACTGTACATAGACAATAATATTACATTTTAAATGTTAAACTTTTGTGATCTTAACTAAGGTTTCCCTTGTTTATTTCCATTTTGTTTCCTGTCTAGATCTTCAGTTTCTTGGCAATTTCTTGCATGGAACAGCCTTAATTTCTCATAACAAGAATAGACTGACAAGTTTCAAGGCCATTTTGAGCCTGTAATCGAACCCACAAATGCTGATGCTCCAGATACTCAACTAGTCACAAGAAGGCCAGTTTTATTGCTTCTTTAATCAGAACAACCGTTTTCAGCTGTGCTAACATAATTGCAAAAGTTTTTTCTAATGATCAATTAGCCTTTTAAAATGATAAACTTGGATTAGCTAACACAACGTGCCATTGGAACACAGGAGTAATGGTTGTTGATAATGGGCCTCTGTACGCCGATGTAGATATTCCATCAAAAATCAGCCGTTTACAGCTACAATAGTCATTTACAACATTACCAAAGTCTACACTGTTTTTCTGATCAATTTGATGTTATTTTTGTGGACAAATAGGTGCTTTTCTTCAAAAAACAAGGACATTTCTGGCTAATCCCAAACTTTTGAAAGGTAGTTTATATTTTCAATGCCAATAAAACCCTTTGAATTTGTAAGGACCGACGCTGGAGTTGAGAAGCAGGTACGGGGAGTCAAACATTTAATGAGGAACAGACAAGGAACAAGACAGGAACAGTGCCAGCACACGGGTAACACAACGACAAACTAATGTTGATGTGGAAGCGGGGAACAGAGCTGGGGAACAGACAGATATAGGGAAGGAAATAACAGGTGAGTCCAGGTAAGTCCAAATGATCGCTGATGCGCGTGACGAGGGAAGCTGGTGTGCATAATGATGGTGGCAGATGTGAGTAATGCTTCGAAGTGCTTCGAAGCCCCGCCGCCCTTGAGCGCCAGGGGGGAAGAGCGGGAGCAGGCGTGACAGAATTGAATTGAGAGAGAGTGTGTCTTTGGGAGAGAGGGGAAGTGTATTTATGAAAAAGTAAGTTAAGAGATATGGAGAGAAGGAGGAGGACGTTGGTCTGGGTATGTATTATGGATTGAGAGACTGAAGAAAGACGAGGAGACAGAGAGAGGTGGCAGTGGGGGAGAGAAGAAGGAAAAATAGGGTTGGTGTTGTGGTGCATTATGGGGCAGTTGTCCTGACCACACAGTCCCGTGGCACTCTATTCCCTACATAGTGCACTAATTTTGACCTGAGCTCTATGGGTGCACTGTTGTGCACTATATAGACAATATGGTGTCATTTGGGACGCAATTCTGACTCCTGATGCGCGCTGCATGGCTTTCAGGGCCGTCTGGCTGTCAGCCAATCACAGGCTACAGAATCAGTGCCACTTCAGTTCAGTGTGTCAGTGCGCACAGCCAGAGAAGGGAGGAGGGAGAGAGAGAGAGAGCGAAGGAGGAGGCAGACAGGGAGAGAGGAGATAGAGAGCATGAGGGAGGGAGGAGATGTAGCTAGGAAGGGAAGGATTAAGAATAGAGAGCGAGAGAGAGAGAGAAAGCGAATGAGGCAGGCAGACAGGCAGGCATGGAGAGAAGAGAAGGGGGAAGTGGGAGGAGAGACAAGAACCAGCATTGCATCTACCTGCAAACACAGTACTACCCTGCACCACTCCCTACTGCCACTGCACCACTCCGTACTGCCCTGCACCACTCCCTACTGCCCTGCACCACTCCCTACTGCCCTGCACCACTCCCTACTGCCACTGCACCACTCCGTACTGCCCTGCACCACTCCGTACTGCCCTGCACCACTCCCTACTGCCCTGCACCACTCCCTACTGCCACTGCAGCATTTATCAATGACATTCTCACAGAGACGCAGACGAAGAAACAGCCCTTTCCCCACCCTATCATACATACAGTGTTTGGTTCTTCTATCTTATACACAATATATTACAATAATATTCAAATAATACACTGTATTCTCTTTGACAGATACAATAACATTTACAAGACATAATATATGAAGCCTAATATGGAATATAGAAATGCACCTCACATATTTGTATTTTGTTTTGCCCGGACACATTTTATATCAGATAGAAGAGTTGAATAAATACATATTGATGAGGCAGCTGTCAAAATCTATAACGCCACCTTTCTCATCACTTCTCAGAGAGCTGTGCCTCTGGCTATCATCCCTGTGTTCCAAATGGCACCATTTTCACTATATAGTGCACTACCCTACGGGCCCTGGTGAAAAGTACTGCACTATGTAGGGAATATGGTTCCATTTGGGACACATGATATATCATCACTTCACACTGTACTTCACAACACTGTAGGCCTAAACACTATCTTGTTGTCTTGTTTTCCATTTCATTTAAACTGTCATGTTTTTCTCCATACAAATCAATGGATAAGAAAAAAATATAAAGCTTACTGTGAAATAAATAGTGTTGTATCATCTAGCATTGGATTTCAATTGAGAACATAGCGATAGTACTAGAATTGCTCCTTAAATGTTTTCCTTCATGTAACCTTGAATAAGGCTAGTATGTCTGGGTCAGAGACTGGTGTCTGGTGATATGGCTGCAACACATACACACACACACACACACACACACACACACACACACACACACACACACACACACACACACACACACACACACACACACACACACACACACACACACACACACACACACACACACACACACACACACACACACACACACACACACACACACACAGCATGTAACCTTGAATAAGGCTAGTATGTCTGGGTCAGAGACTGGTGTCTGGTGGTATGGCTGCAACACATACACACATACACACACACACACACACACACACACAGCATGTAACCTTGAATAAGGCTAGTATGTCTGGGTCAGAGACTGGTGTCTGGTGGTATGGCTGCAACACACACACACACACACACACACACACACACACACACACACACACACACACACACACACACACACACACACACACACACACACACACACACACACACACACACACACACACACACACACACACACACACACACACACAGCATGTAACCTTGAATAAGGCTAGTATGTCTGGGTCAGAGACTGGTGTCTGGTGGTATGGCTGCAACACATACACACATACACACACACACACACACACACACAGCATGTAACCTTGAATAAGGCTAGTATGTCTGGGTCAGAGACTGGTGTCTGGTGGTATGGTTGCAACACACACACACACACACACACACACACACACACACACACACACACACACACACACACACACACACACACACACACACACACACACACACACACACACACACACACACACACACACACACACACACACACACACACACACACACACACACACACACAGCATGTAACCTTGAATAAGGCTAGTATGTCTGGGTCAGAGACTGGTGTCTGGTGGTATGGCTGCAACACACACACACACACACACACACACACACACACACAGCATGTAACCTTGAATAAGGCTAGTATGTCTGGGTCAGAGACTGGTGTCTGGTGGTATGGCTGCAACACACACACACACACACACACACACACACACACACACACACACACACACACACACACACACACACACACACACACACACACACACACACACACACACACACACACACACACACACACACACACACACACACACACACACACACAGCATGTAACCTTGAATAAGGCTAGTATGTCTGGGTCAGAAAGTGGTGTCTGGTGGTATGGCTGCAACACATACACACACACACACACACACATGTACACAATAAGGCTAGTATGTCTGGGTCAGAGACTGGTGTCACATGGCTGCACACACACACACACACACACACACACACACACACACACACACACACACACACACACACACACACACACACACACACACACACACACACACACACACACACACACACACACACACACACACACACACACACACACACACAGCATGTAACCTTGAATAAGGCTAGCATGTCTGGGTCAGAGACTGGTGTCTGGTGGTATGGCTGCAACACATACACACACACACACACACACACACACACACACACACAGCATGTAACCTTGAATAAGGCTAGTATGTCTGGGTCAGAGACTGGTGTCTGGTGGTATGGCTGCAACACATACACACATACACACACACACACACACACAGCATGTAACCTTGAATAAGGCTAGTATGTCTGGGTCAGAGACTGGTGTCTGGTGGTATGGCTGCAACACATACACACATACACACACACACACACACAGCATGTAACCTTGAATAAGGCTAGTATGTCTGGGTCAGAGACTGGTGTCTGGTGGTATGGCTGCAACACATACACACACACACACACACACACACACACACACACACACACACACACACACACACACACACACACACACACACACACACACACACACACACACACACACACACACACACACACACACACACACACACACACACACACACACACACACACACACACACACACACAGCATGTAACCTTGAATAAGGCTAGTATGTCTGGGTCAGAGACTGGTGTCTGGTGATATGGCTGCAACACACACACACACACACACACACACATGTAACCTTGAATAAGGCTAGTATGTCTGGGTCAGAGACTGGTGTCTGGTGGTATGGCTGCAACACATACACACATACACACACACACACACACACCTTGAATAAGGCTAGTATGTCTGGGTCAGAGACTGGTGTCTGGTGGTATGGCAACACACACACACACACACACACACACACACACACACACACACACACACACACACACACACACACACACACACACACACACACACACACACACACACACACACACACACACAGCATGTAACCTTGAATAAGGCTAGTATGTCTGGGTCAGAGACTGGTGTCTGGTGGTATGGCTGCAACACATACACACATACACACACACACACACACAGCATGTAACCTTGAATAAGGCTAGTATGTCTGGGTCAGAGACTGGTGTCTGGTGGTATGGCTGCAACACATACACACATACACACACACACACACACAGCATGTAACCTTGAATAAGGCTAGTATGTCTGGGTCAGAGACTGGTGTCTGGTGGTATGGCTGCAACACATACACACATACACACACACACACACACACACACACAGCATGTAACCTTGAATAAGGCTAGTATGTCTGGGTCAGAGACTGGTGTCTGGTGGTATGGCTGCAACACATACACACATACACACACACACACACACACACACACAGCATGTAACCTTGAATAAGGCTAGTATGTCTGGGTCAGAGACTGGTGTCTGGTGGTATGGCTGCAACACACACACACACACACACACACACACACACACACACACACACACACACACACACACACACACACACACACACACACACACACACACACACACACACACACACACACACACACACACACACACACACACACACACACACACACACACACACACACACACACACACACACACACACACACACACACACACACACACACACACACACACACACAGCATGTAACCTTGAATAAGGCTAGTATGTCTGGGTCAGAGACTGGTGTCTGGTGGTATGGCTGCAACACATACACACATACACACACACACACACACACACAGCATGTAACCTTGAATAAGGCTAGTATGTCTGGGTCAGAGACTGGTGTCTGGTGGTATGGCTGCAACACATACACACATACACACACACACACAGCATGTAACCTTGAATAAGGCTAGTATGTCTGGGTCAGAGACTGGTGTCTGGTGGTATGGCTGCAACACATACACACATACACACACACACACACACACACACACACACAGCATGTAACCTTGAATAAGGCTAGTATGTCTGGGTCAGAGACTGGTGTCTGGTGGTATGGCTGCAACACACACACACACACACACACACACACACACACACACACACACACACACACACACACACACACACACACACACACACACACACACACACACACACACACACACACACACACACACACACACACACACACACACACACACACACACACACACACACACAGCATGTAATGCATTACAACTAAGGCTCTACCTATTACCTAGTTTTACTACTGCTATAACCCACAGCCATCAAATAATATTCAATTATGTCACCAGCCCTGTTTGTGTGTCTTCTGTGTGTCAGACAAAGTATCTCTGCCTGTCCATCTTTCTTCCTCTCTCTCTCTCTCTCTCTCTTTATGTATTTCTCTCTCTCTCCCTGTCACTTGGTCATTGTATTTTTGTGTTTTTGTTATATGCTTGGGTAG
Source organism: Oncorhynchus gorbuscha (assembly GCF_021184085.1). Lineage (NCBI taxonomy): Eukaryota > Metazoa > Chordata > Actinopteri > Salmoniformes > Salmonidae > Oncorhynchus > Oncorhynchus gorbuscha. Next base: position 97,888 of record NW_025746450.1, read on the forward strand.
GCCAGGGTGTGACATGGGTTTATATGTTGTGTTTCGTATTGGGGTTTGTATTATTTGGGATCGCGGCTGATTAGGGGTGTTGTTAGGCTTGGCTGCCTGAGGCGATTCTCAATCCGAGTCAGGTGCTTGTCGTTGTCTCTGATTGGGAACCGTATTTAGGTAGCCTGAGTTCGCTTTGTATTTGGTGGGTGTTTGTACCTGTCTCTGTGTTGTAGTCACCAGATAGGCTGTAATTAGTTTCACGTTCTGTTGTTTTTGTATGTACCGCGATTTATATCATTAAAGTCATGAGTAACCTACACGCTGCATTTCGGTCCGACTCTCTTCTTACAACAGACGAACGCCGTTACACTCTCTCTTTATGTATTTATCTCTCTCTCTCTCTCTTTTATGTATTTATCTCTCTCTCTCTGCCTCTCTCTCTTTATGTATTTATCTCTCTCTCTCTCTGCCTCTCTCTCTCTCTCTTTTATGTATTTATCTCTCTCTCTCTTTATGTATTTATCTCTCTCTCTCTCTCTTATGTATTTATCTCTCTCTCTCTCTCTTTATGTATTTATCTCTCTCTCTCTCTCTCTCTCTCTTTATGTATTTATCTCTCTCTCTCTTTATGTATTTATCTCTCTCTCTCTTTATGTATTTCTCTCTCTCTCTCTGCCTCTCTCTCTCTCTCTCTTTATGTATTTATCTCTCTCTCTCTCTGCCTCTCTCTCTCTCTTTATGTATTTATCTCTCTCTCTTTATGTATCTTATCTCTCTGCTCTCTCTCTCTCTTTATGTATTTATCTCTCTCTCTCTCTCTCTCTCTCTCTCTTTATGTATTTATCTCTCTCTCTCTTTATGTATTTATCTCCCTCTCTCTGCCTCTCTCTCTCTCTCTTTATGTATTTATCTCTCTCTCTCTGCCTCTCTCTCTCTCTTTATGTATTTATCTCTCTCTCTCTTTATGTATTTATCTCTCTCTCTCTGCCTCTCTCTCTCTTTATGTTATGTATTTATCTCTTTCTCTCTGCCTCTCTCTCTCTCTTTTATGTATTTATCTCTCTCTCTCTTTATGTATTTATCTCTCTCTCTCTCTTTATGTATTTATCTCTCTCTCTCTCTTTATGTATTTATCTCTCTCTCTCTCTTTATGTATTTATTCTCTCTCTCTCTTTATGTATTTATCTCTCTCTCTCTCTTTATGTATTTATCTCTCTCTCTCTCTGCCTCTCTCTCTCTCTCTTTTTATGTATTTATCTCTCTCTCTCTCTTTTATGTATTTATCTCTCTCTCTCTCTCTTTATGTATTTATCTCTCTCTCTCTCTCTGCCTCTCTCTCTCTTCTGTATGTATTTATCTCTCTCTCTCTCTCTCTCTCTCTTTATTTTTATCTCTCTCTCTCTCTCTGTATTTCTCTCTCTCTTTATGTATTTATCTCTCTTTATGTATTTATCTCTCTCTCTCTTTATGTATTTATCTCTCTCTCTCTCTCTGCCTCTCTCTCAATTCAATTCAATTCAATTCAATTCAATTCAATTCAAGGGCTTTATTGGCATGGGAAACGTGTTAACATTGCCAAAGCAAGTGAGGTAGACAACATACAAAGTGAATATATAAAGGGAAAAACAACAAAAATTAACAGTAAACATTACACATACAACAGTTTCAAAACAGTAAAGACATTACAAATGTCATATTATATATATATATATAATATATATATACACAATGTACAAATCAAATCTCTCTCTCTCTCTTTATGTATTTATCTCTCTCTCTCTCTGCCTCTATCTCTCTCTCTCTCTTTATGTATTTATCTCTCTCTCTCTCTCTTTATGTATTTATCTCTCTCTCTCTCTCTCTCTCTTTATGTATTTATCTCTCTCTCTCTCTCTCTCTGCCTCTATCTCTCTCTCTCTCTTTATGTATTTATCTCTCTCTCTCTCTTTATGTATTTATCTCTCTCTCTCTCTCTGCCTCTCTCTCTCTCTTTATGTATTTATCTCTCTCTCTCTCTGCCTCTATCTATCTCTCTCTCTCTCTCTTTATGTATTTATCTCTCTCTCTCTCTCTCTCTCTGCTCTCTCTCTCTCTCTCTCTCTCTCTCTCTCTCTCTCTCTCTCTCTCTCTC
>NW_025746450.1:107500-110000 GCF_021184085.1 Oncorhynchus gorbuscha
TATCTCTCTCACTCTCTCTTTATGTATTTATCTCTCTCACTCTCTCTTTATGTATTTATCTCTCTCTCTCTCTTTATGTATTTATCTCTCTCTCTCTCTGCCTCTCTCTCTCTCTCTCTCTCTCTTTATGTATTTCTCTCTCACTCTCTCTCTTTATGTATTTATCTCTCTCTCTCTCTGCCTCTCTCTCTCTCTTTATGTATTTATCTCTCTCTCTCTCTGCCTCTCTCTCTCTCTCTCTGTATGTATTTATCTCTCTCGCTCTCTGTCTTTATGTATTTATCTCTCTCTCTCTCTGCCTCTCTCTCTCTCTCTCTCTTTATGTATTATCTCTCTCTCTCTGCCTCTCTCTCTCTCTCTCTCTCTCTGCCCCTCTCTCTCTCTCTCTTTATGTATTTATCTCTCTCTCTCTCTGCCTCTCTCTCTCTCTCGTTATGTATTTATCTCTCTCTATCTTTATGTATTTATCTCTCTCTCTCTGCCTCTCTCTCTCTCTCTTTGTATTTATCTCTCTCTCTTTGCCTCTCTCTCTCTCTCTCTCTCTTTATGTATTTATCTCTCTCTATCTTTATGTATTTATCTCTCTCTCTCTCTGCCTCTCTCTCTCTCTCTTTATGTATTTATCTCTCTCACTCTCTCTTTATGTATTTATCTCTCTCTCTCTGCCTCTCTCTCTCTCTTTATGTATTTATCTCTCTCACTCTCTCTCTTTATGTATTTATCTCTCTCTCTCTGTATGTATTTATCTCTCTCGCTCTCTCTCTGCCTCTCTCTCTCTCTCTCTCTCTTTATGTATTTCTCTCTCACTCTCTCTCTTTATGTATTTATCTCTCTCTCTCTCTGCCTCTCTCTCTCTCTTTATGTATTTATCTCTCTCTCTCTCTTTATGTATTTATCTCTCTCTCTCTCTCTCTCTCTCTCTTATGTATTTATCTCTCTCTCTCTCTCTCTCTCTCTCTCTCTCTCTCTCTCTCTCTCTCTCTCTCTCTCTCTCTCTCTCTCTCTCTCTCTCTCTCTCTCTCTTTATGTATTTCTCTCTCACTCTCTCTCTTTATGTATTTATCTCTCTCTCTCTCTGCCTCTCTCTCTCTCTTTATGTATTTATCTCTCTCTCTCTCTTTATGTATTTATCTCACTCTCTCTCTTTATGTATTTATCTCTCTCTCTCTCTTTATGTATTTATCTCTCTCTCTCTCTTTATGTATTTATCTCTCTCTCTCTTTATGTATTTATCTCTCTCTCTCTCTTTATGTATTTATCTCTCTCTCTCTCTCTTTATGTATTTATCTCTCTCTCTCTTTATGTATTTATCTCTCTCTCTCTCTCTCTCTCTTTATGTATTTATCTCTCTCTCTCTCTTTATGTATTTATCTCACTCTCTCTCTTTATGTATTTATCTCTCTCTCTCTCTCTCTCTCTTTATGTATTTATCTCTCTCTCTCTCTTTATGTATTTATCTCACTCTCTCTCTTTATGTATTTATCTCTCTCTCTCTCTCTCTCTCTTTATGTATTTATCTCTCTCGCTCTCTCTCTCTCTGCCTCTCTCTCTCTCTCTCTCTTTATGTATTTATCTCTCTCTATATTTATGTATTTATCTCTCTCTCTCTCTGCCTCTCTCTCTCTCTTTATGTATTTATCTCTCTCACTCTCTCTCTTTATGTATTTATCTCTCTGCCTCTCTCTCTCTCTCTCTCTTTATGTATTTATCTCTCTCACTCTCTCTGCCTCTCTCTCTCTCTCTCTTTATGTATTTATCTCTCTCACTCTCTCTGCCTCTCTCTCTCTCTCTCTCTCTCTGCCTCTCTCTCTCTCTCTTTATGTATTTATCTCTCTCTCTCTCTGCCTCTCTCTCTCTCTCTCTCTCTCTCTCTCTCTCTCTCTCTCTCTCTCTCTCTCTCTCTCTTTATGTATTTATCTCTCTCTCTCTCTGTCTTTATGTATTTATCTCTCTCTCTCTCTGCCTCTCTCTCTCTCTCTCTCTTTATGTATTATCTCTCTCTCTCTGCCTCTCTCTCTCTCTCTCTCTCTCTCTCCCCTCTCTCTCTCTCTTTATGTATTTATCTCTCTCTCTCTCTGCCTCTCTCTCTCTCTCGTTATGTATTTATCTCTCTCTATCTTTATGTATTTATCTCTCTCTCTCTGCCTCTCTCTCTCTCTCTTTATGTATTTATCTCTCTCTCTTTGCCTCTCTCTCTCTCTCTCTCTCTTTATGTATTTATCTCTCTCTATCTTTATGTATTTATCTCTCTCTCTCTCTGTCTCTCTCTCTCTTTCTTTATGTATTTATCTCTCTCACTCTTCTCCTTATGTATTTATCTCTCTCATCTCTCTGCCTCTCTCTCTCTCTCTCTGTATTTATCTCTCTCGCTCTCTCTCTCTGCCTCTCTCTCTCTCTCTTTATGTATTTATCTCTCTCACTCTCTCTTTATGTATTTATCTCTCTCACTCTCTCTTTATGTATTTATCTCTCTCTCTCTCTTTATGTATTTATCTCTCTC
>NW_025746451.1:0-112760 GCF_021184085.1 Oncorhynchus gorbuscha
AGCTGCAGCCCAAAGCGATTGTTATGACTGTTAGATTGATGGAGCCCACATACATTCACACTTATTTGTGGGGGCGGCAGGTAGCCTAGTGGTTAGAGCGTTAGGCTAGTAAAAAGGATGCAAGATCGAACCCTGGAGCCGACAAGGTAAAAATCTGTTGTTCTGCCCTGAACAAGGCAGTTAACTCACTGTTCCTAGGCAGTCATTGAAAAATAAGAATGTACTTAACTGACTTGCCTAGTTAATGAAAGGTAATAAAAAATGTTTTTAATATTTTTTTTTAGATGTGTTCTATCTCAGATTCCCCTGTTTGGCTCACCTAATCACAGTGTCTTAATCTAGGTTGTCTTGATTGGCTTCTAGGCTACATCTAAACTTAAAATATATGATCTGAAGGTATGCCCTGCATGTTCTTGTAAAGATTGTCAGTAGAATTGTAATATATTTATTTACATCTAGGCTAGTAGCCGGAACACCACATCAGCCATATTGTTTGATGTAGCCCATTTAATCTCCGGGAGAAAAATCCACTTGAAACCTGGGCACAGCCTATACATTCAAAGGAGCCATATGGCATAGAGCATAATTATTGTGTATGTTATTTACATGAAATGAGCAACTGGCTTACTGTTCATGGTTATGGGTGACTGAATTCACAGCTTAGTTTCTCTTCTGTTTTTATTTCTGAGTGTTACAAGTGTGGTCCTAAAAGCCTACAGTTAGCAAGCTGAAACAGAGTTGCCTAGAAACCGAAAGTGCCTGTTTAGCAGCTGGTGTAATGTGTCTACTTCAGGGTGTTTGTATTCTCTGTGTAGTTCTCTTGCAGTGTCTGAAGCTTCAGCGTCTGCAATATTGTCAAGCAGCCGTAAACAGTCTAGCTCTCTGAAGCCATACATCCAAGGTTGTCATACTACTAGGCTTTCAGTCACCTCATGTGAGGTATAAACATTTGTTTTTTCTGAGGATCATTGGTTCGCTATAGGTACTGCGATTTGTGCACTCGTCCAAGTCTATATTTTGCATATGAGTCACCGCAATCAATGCAGTACTAGAGAATCTGTAAGTAGGCTAACATGGCTTGAGAGAGGATCAAATGACTTACCTGGAGACGTAGTGTCCTCATTGAAACTGCAGCATAGGACACAATCAGTGTGGCAATATTCACATTAGTGTTTGATTGCAGGATGGCTTTATTTCAAAGAGAACATCAAGCACAGCTGTTGTCATCCACTGTCTTGTACCAGGAAACTAGGCTACTGTGTGTTAAAGTAAACATGAAGATGTACTGACTAATCTAATAAGGAACATGGCTGCTGTTCTCCATGAACCACTGTGCTTGACTGGTAGCCGATGATGCAGAGAGGGGGACTGGTAGCCGATGATGCAGAGAGGGGACTTTTGGACTCTCACGGCTCAGTCATTCAGGTGATGGGTGACGTCACCTCTGGCCTGACTCCAGGGAAGCCACCGATCCACAAAGCACTTTCCTGGCATCAAAATGAGTTGTAGAACTGAAGTGGAAACATGCAGTTTGGCAATTATCTAAGACTACGGGCAGTTTCTTTCCTGCTTTATCAATCATATCCTCCTCTTACCTCTGAGAACTCACACGTTACCTCTTCTTTGCTTTCGTTCTTTCTTTCTCTGGTGTTAAGATTGAATTCTCATACTCACCCACGCTGAAAATGGATACGGATGACTGTTCAATGCTCAACATACCGAGTAACTGATGTTTTGCATAAGCCAGGGGGCCGTGTTTGAGGTCTGGAGTTGTTTGTTGCTGAGTTTCAACAGGGCAGGAGGCATTACAGTTGATGGCATAACCTTGTTACTGTCTCTATGGGATTTGCCGTTTCATTCTTTTCCATCCCATTGTACACTTAAGTAGGATCAGTCATTCAGAAAAACTAGACCCAATATTTATGTCCCTGAGTGTAAGCAAATGACTAATTACTGGGACGCTCCATCAAAGAGCTTGCCTTCATTACTGGGACGCTCCAACACAGAGCTTGCCTTCATTACTGGGACGCTCCAACACAGAGCTTGCCTTCATTACTGGGACGCTCCAACACAGAGCTTGCCTTCATTACTGGGACGCTCCATCAAAGAGCTTGCCTTCATTACTGGGACGCTCCAACACAGAGCTTGCCTTCATTACTGGGACGCTCCAACACAGAGCTTGCCTTCATTACTGGGAGGCTCCAACACAGAGCTTGCCTTCATTACTGGGAGGCTCCAACACAGAGCTTGCCTTCATTACTGGGATGCCCCAACACAGAGCTTGCCTTCCATTACTGGGACGCTCCAACACAGCTTGCCTTCCATTACTGGGACGCTCCAACACAGCTTGCCTTCCATTACTGGGATGCCCCAACACAGCTTGCGTTCCAGTCCAAACAGCCTGATTTGATTCAGCTTGCGTTGTTGTTCCTTTCAGAGGACTATCTGATTTTTGCCGTTCTGATACGGTTATTCGATCCACGAAAGAGAACCCATCTGGTCCAAGGCAAGCTCCGAGGTTTTGCTAAATGAGATAAAGATTAGGTTAACTACTCCTTTTCAAAACACGAATTGTTCCTCTGACAAACGAAGCTGGGTCTTGTCTTTGTGTTTTGTCACTGTTGCTCTGGGATGAGTTTGTACTGTAGCTAAGTTGATTCAATTTGGGGTTCAATGAATTTACAGCCAGTTGATGATCTGGGATATCTCAACCTGTCAATCTAGAAGTATGCCTACGTTATTTCCAGAAAGCATAGCCTACTCTTCTGTACTGGTGGATCCTACTTACTCAACCTTTATCATGGGGTGGATCCTACTTACTCAACCTTTGTCATGGGGTGGATCCTACTTACTCAACCTTTGTCATGGGGTGGATCCTACTTACTCAACCTTTGTCATGGGGTGGATCCTACTTACTCAACCTTTGTCATGGGGTGGATCCTGCTTACTCAACCTTGTCATGGATTGGATCCTCTTTACTCAACCTTTGTCATGGGGTGGATCCTACTTACTCAACCTTTGTCATGGGGTGGATTCTACTTACTCAACCTTTGTCATGGGGTGGAGCTACTGATATGACACTGCAGCGTAACCCCTGACGGGTGTGTTATGACACTGCAGCGCAATAACCCTGATGTTATGACACTGCAGCTTAACAACAACCCTGACTGCGTGTTATGACACTGCAGCGTAACAACCCTGGCGGGTGTTATGACACTGCAGCTTAACAACCCTGACGGGTGTGTTATGACACTGCAGTAGCTTAACAGCCCTGGACGTGGTGTGTTGTTATGACACTGCAGCTTAACAACCCTGGACAGGGTGTGTGATATGACACTGCAGCTTAACAACCCTGGGCGGGTGTGTTATGACACTGCAGTTTAACAACCCTGACGGGTGTGTTGTTATGACAGAAGCTTAACAACCTGACGGGTGTGTTGTTATGACACTGCAGCTTAACAACCCTGACGGGTGTGTTGTTGTGACACTGCAGCTTAACAACCCTGACGGGTGATGTTGTTGTGACACTGCAGCTTAACAACCCTGACGGGTGTGTTGCTGTGACACTGCAGCTTAACAACCCTGACGGGTGTGTTGTTTGTGACACTGCAGCTTAACAACCCTGACGGGTGTGTTGGTTGTGACACTGCAGCTTAACAACCCTGACGGTGTGTTGTTGTGACACTGCAGCTTAACAACCCTGACGGGTGTGTTGTTGTGACACTGCAACAACAACCCTGACGGGTGTGTTGTTGTGACACTGCAGCAACAACCCTGACGGGTGTGTTTGTGACACTGCAGCTTAACAACCCTGACGGGTGTGTTATGACACTGCAGCTTAACCACCCTGACGGGTGTGTTATGACACTGCAGCTTAACAACAACCTGACGTGCAGTGTGTTGTTGTGACACTGCAGCTTAACAACCCTGACGGGTGTGTTGTTGCGACACTGCAGCTTAACAACACACTGCAGCTTAACAACCCTGACGGGTGTGTTATGACACTGCAGTTTAAACAACTGAGCCAATGGGTGTGTTATGACACTGCAGCTTAACAACACTGCAGCTTAACAACCCTGACGGTGTGTTATGACACTGCAGCTTAACCCTGACGGGTGTGTTATGACACTGCAGCTTAACAACCTGACTGGTGTGTTATGACACTGCAGCTTAACAACCCTGACTGGTGTGTTATGACACTGCAGCTTTAACACCTCTGACGGGTGTTATGACACTGCAGCTTAACAACCCTGACTGGTGTGTTATGACACTGCAGCTTAACAACCTGACTGGTGTGTTATGACACTGCAGCGTAACAACCCTGACGGGTGTTATGACACTGCAGCTTAACAACACACTGCAGCGTCTTGATGGCTGAGCTCCAGTCAGTGAACAGCATTCTTACGTAGGTATTCCTCTTGTCCAGATGGGATAGGGTCTGCCGATTGCATCTGTGGATCTGTTTGGGTGGTATGCAAATTGCAGGGTGTCGGGTAAGGTGGAGGCGATATGATCCTTAACTAGCCTCTCAAAAGTACTTGTATGTGTCACGAACCGGCTCAAAGCCCGTAACAAAAAGGGAGACAACATGAAGATAAAGAATAACAAAATGTATTTATTAACTGAAGTAATGTAAATATGATTGACAATGGTGTGTGTGTGTGTGTGGTCAGTAATTAGTAGTGTGAGTGGTCGCGTGTGTACATGTGATGAGCGGTGTTAAAAGGTGTCAACGCAAACAAGCCAAGTAGCCACAAAAATGACATAACCAAAATCTGTGTCTGCATGGAGAGAGTCTCCCCAATGAATGGGGAAGAGGTGCATTTATCCTGGGACACACCCGAGCCCAGGTGTGTCCCATTTCGCTGATGACCCTCCCGGCTCTGCCCACTAACATCCTACTAAGGAACACAAGAGCAAAGAGTGAGAATTCGGCAGACAGAGGGGAGCGTCGTCACAGATGACAGAAGTGAGTGCTGGGCGGCAGTCATTTAGTTCACTTACCTTCGCTTTCTTGGGTACAGGAACAATGGTGGACATCTTGAAGCAAGTGGGGACCGCAGACTGATATAGGGAGCGATTGAATAGGTCCAGAAACACTCCAGCCAGCTGGAGGACGTGGGACAAAGGATGCTGTCTGGCAGCTGGTCTACTTATGCTCTGAGGACGCGGCAAGGGATGCTGTCTGGACCGGCAGCCTTGTGAGGGTTAGAACGCTACTCACGGGCCTCCCGAGTGGTGCAGCAATCTAAGGCACTGCATCGCAATGCTAGCTGTGTCACTACAGATCCTGGTTCGATCCCAGAATGTCGCAGGCCGTGACCGGGAGACCCATAAGGTGGTGTACAATTGGCTCAGCGTAGTCCGGGTTAGGGAGGGTTTGGCCGGCCCAGTTGTCCTTGTCCCATCGCTGTAGTGACTCCTGTGGCGGGCTGGGCGCAGTGCACGTTGACTCTGTCGGCCAGTGTACGGTTTTTCCTCCGACACATTGGTGCGGCTGGCTTCCGGTTAAGCAAACATTGTGACAAAAAGCAGGGGTCATGTTTAGGAGGACGATGGCTCTCGACCTTGCCTCTCTCGAGTCCGTACGGGAGTTGTAGCGATGGGACAAGACTGTAACTACCAATTGATAACATGAAATTGGGGAGAAAAAGGAGTTAAGCTTGTCCGGGAGCTGGTTTTTCTTGATGATCTGTGATTCTCTGGAGTCTCGTGACTGAGCGTTAACCCTCTAGTGACTCCCCATCCCATGCATGAGGGAGCGTAATCATCGACTGACACTAATTAGCATAACGCAACGGACATAAATATTCTAGAAATATTCCTATTCATGAAAATCACAAGTGAAATATATTGAGACACAGCTTAGCTTTGTTAAAATGCGCCCACTTTGTCGCTGTACTGACGTGTTTGATTGCCTTACGGAGGGCATAGCTGGACTGTTTTGTTCGATCATATTCCCAGTCACTTTGTCATGGTTAAATGCGGTGTTTGCGCTTTCAGTTTTGCATGAATACTGCCACCTAGCCACAGTTTGTGGTTTGGATAGGTTTTAGTTGTCACAGTGGGAACAACATCCCTGTACACTTCCTGATGAACCAAGTCACTGTGTCGGGTGTATACGTCAATATTATTCTGAGGCAACACAAAACATGTACCAGTCCGCGTGCAAATAGTCTTGAAGCATGGATTCCGATTGGTCAGACCAGCTTGAATAGACTTTAGCACAGGTACTTCCTGTTTTGAGTTTCTGCCTATAGAATGGGGAGAGCAACCAGACAGGTGTGTTGATATTTACAGCATAAATCCCTTTGTAATCCTTGCCCTAGCCATAAGCTCAGTTTCTAAATCCCAATTCCAATAAACAAATTGAAGCCAAGGTTATGTCGGCAAAAAAGTGCAGCAGCATCCCCAGTCGGAAAAATTACTGTGAGAAGATGAACTGAAAATCCATGCAAAGATTTTTCCTCTCAATCTAATACATTTAGTCATTCTGTCAGCAATTTGGTATGCTCCACATCATTCTCCAATCCATTCAAAATCCTTTCACTCAGCTAAACATCTTTCTTAGCCATTGTGGTTTTCTCAAGAAATTGGCATGGGGCTGTTTTTGAAGGGAGGGCTCATGTGACACTGCAGAAACCTCTCAAACATTGGTTTAGGGAGTTTTTATAAACCAGACTGTAAATCCTGTGGGAGGGTAAAGCTACCTCAATTCAGTGTTGGCTGAGTGGTGAGGCAGAGACTTGTTTAATCAGTTTTGTCCTTTCCTCAGCATGCGGGGCTTTTGGAACCCCAGAATGGACAAAGCACTTCACTGTGTGTGTGCAGCCTGCCACGGAATGAAAGTGTTTGTTGTTTGTGGAGTATGAGGAAACTACAAATAGAGTTAGTCATTTCTTGTCGTTTCCCTGCGCCTCTGGTTTGAGGAGGACGTCCTTCCCATTTCATTCTCCTTAGTCATTCAATACATGTAGCAACTTATCAATGAAAGTAGTCTAAATGTATCAGGTCATTTATCATGGTTTTTTATATTATTGGACAGGCATGGTGAATAGAATTTCACAGTCCCGTATCATTCAGACAGTAAGATCGTTCAAGGGTATCTAAATCGTTATCACCCTCAGAGATCCTCAAGTTGGTGATGTACCCAACTGTTCCAGCCTCTCACCACGCACAAGGAAACAACCATGCTTTCATTGTTGATACCTTCAGCCTCTCTGCTCTCATAGAGGATCACTTAACATTTGCCTTGAACTTAAGTGGAACAAGCAATAATGCAAATGTGCTTGTCAGTTCTGTTCACCATTCAGCCCTGTGCCTAAGTGAACACCACTACTGTACTATGCTCAAAGTACAGAGGATGTTAATGGATTCGTGACCTTTAAACTCTTCAGTTCAGAGGTTGGCTAGGTTAATCCACTGTGAACATGAGAACATTTTACTCCAGTATTAAAATCCCTATAGAATTTCTTAGACATGATTTACACTCAACAGCCAACAGACTCTGAGACCCCAGCACCCAGCCTTAAAGAGATTCTGTTGAGGCCCCAGCGTCTAAAGGAGATTCTGTTGAGGCCCCAGCGTCTTAAAGGAGATTCTGTTGAGGCCCCAGCGTCTTAAAGGAGATTCTGTTGAGGCCCCAGCGTCTTAAAGGAGATTCTGTTGAGGCCTCAGCTCCCAGCATCTTAAAGGAGCTCTCTGAGACCTTGTGGTGAACAAAATACCTCTCCTACTGATGCTTAGTGGTTGCCATCTGGGGAATCCTTTTAATTCAACACTTCCTGGACACTTAACCTGTCATCTTCACCCTGTTGTTTCTGTTGTTTCCATGCCACCACAACAGCCTCATTAATTTCCCAGGGATCTAAAGGAGGTAAAATGAGTCAAAGCCCAACTTGATGATACTTTTGCCTCCAATTACAAAGGAAATGTGATCGAGGAAGAGCGGCCCGATTCTCTCCAGGGTAGTTTATTTTAGCCCTCTGTAGCCCGCTTGTTTTATTTACTTTCCATCTAGCCGATCTAGAAATCAAGAATGAGCAATGAGCGGACTGCAGGGTAGAAAAGAATATTATTCTGCAGAAAGTTGCAGGACTAGCCAACTTCTGTAATGCCTGTCTGGAAACGCGTGGTTTGAGAATCAAAGTGCATTAGAAGAGTTCTGTTATGTTCTGTTTGCGTCTGTCTTTATGATGGCTTTCACTTTGAGGATAGGGTTCTTTGTGTAGGTTGTCTGCTGGCTCAGCTCCTGTTCCATAAGTCCCAGGAACAGAACAGGTTGACAGCAGGCTGATTACCTGTCCAGTCCCATTCACTCAGCACACTGCAGCCACAGTTTGGCCACGTCATGCATCATAAACTGACACCGAGTGATTACCATGTCATTAGGCCCCTCTCACCGCAGCTCACCGCCACATTGATTTGCTAGCTCCTCTCTCCTAGGGAGTGAACAAATACCTTTCGGAGGAGGTAAGGGAGAAATGGCCTTTCAAGCGCATTTCAAAAGCCATTTGTAAAGATTCATATATTTTACAGGAGAAATCATGTACATATATTGTCTCCCACAAATATACCTACAGATTAAACTGGAATGATGGTATTCTGAGTATTGGCTCCATTCTGTCACATGGATTTCCGCCACATTCTGTCACACGGTTCGGGTTAAAGTTTGGACAACTACTCATTCAAGGGTTTTTCTTTTTACTATTTTCTACATTGTAGAATAACAGGAAAGACCCACCTGGCCAACATCCAGAAATTGCAGAGTGACAAATTCAAAAACAGAAATACTAATTATAAAAATTCATAAAACATACTATTGTTATACATCGGTTTAAAGATTAACTTCTTGTTAATCCAACCGTTGTCAGATTTCAAAAAGGCTTTACGGCGAAAGCATACCATGCGATTATCTGAGAACAGCGCCAGCAGACAAATCATTACAAACAGTTACCAAACCAAGTAGAAGAGTTAGACAAGTCAAAATAGCGATAAAATGTATCACTTACCTTTGGTCTTCATATGGTTACTCGCAGGACTCCCATTTACTCAATAAATGTTTGTTTCGTTCGATAAAGTCCCTCTTTGATAGAATAATTTGTATGTTTAAGATGACTAAAGTGTTGCACCCTGAAACTGTAACTGTGTGAAATGTGTTAGAATCATAAGAATATAATCTGATGTGTGTAAGAATTATAACTAGAGGGCATTGTACTCTTTTGTAGCTATGCAAGCAGGGAGCAACTATGAGACGAGAAATATGTATGGGCATAGTGGGAAAAATTCTGCCTGCCTAAGCAGGGAGTAGCCTATGATAAACGTGTGTATAAATGGTTTCGCTCTGCACTTGGAGGGCAGAGCACTCTCTGAGTAAAGGATTGATCTATTGCAGACTGGGACTTTGTCTATTTCTTCATTAACCAGAGCCTTACAACCTCTCTGGGAATTGGTCAACGCTATAAAATAGTTCAGTTAGAACAATGGGATAAAATTCTTGACACTCTTTATATCCAAAACCTCTGTTTTGTTCAGTAATCCACAGGCTCAAGGTAGTCAAAACAGGCAGATGAAAATCCTAAAAGTATCAGTAAAGTTCATAGAAGCATGTCAAACAATGTTTATAATCAATCCTCAGGTTGTTTTTAGTCATAATAATCAATATTTCAACCAGACAAAGCTTTGTCAATATAAAAGGAAATCAAGAAAGCGCGCTCTCGGTCGCATGGAAAAACCTCTGGGACACTGCAGTGTCCACTCATTCAGTGGTCTTACTCACTCATTTTTCAGAATACAAGCCTGAAACAATCTCTAAAGATTGTTGACATCTAGTGAAGCCATAGGAAGTGCAATTTGAGTCCTAAGACAATGGAATCTGTATTGGGCAGTCAATGGAAAACTACAAACATTTAAAAATCCCACTTCCTGGATGGATTTTTCTCAGGATTTCATCTGCCATTTCAGTTCTGTTATACTCATTGACATTATTTTTAACAGTTTTAGAAACTTGAGTGTTTTCTATCCAAATCGACTAATTATATGCATATCTTAGCTTCTGGGCTGGAGTAGCAGACAGTTTACTTTGGCGCGCTTTTCATCCAGAGGTGGGCCAGTGCCCCTACCCGAGTGAGGTTAACTTCATGAGGAATGCTTTTTTTCCAAAAGTTTTGAAAGAGTTCCCACACATGCTGAGCACTTGTTGGCTGCTTTAACTTCACTCTGTGGTCCAACTCATCTCACCATCTCAATTGGCTTGAGGTCGGGTGATTGTGGAGGCTAGGTCATCTGATGCAGCATTCGTCACTCTCCTTTTTGGTCAAATAGCCCTTACACAGCCTGGAGGAGTGTTTTGGGTTATTGTCCTGTGGAAAACAAATAGTCCACTAAGCACAAACCAGACGGGATGGTGTATTGATGCAGTATGCTGTGGTAGCCATGCTGATTGTGTGCCTTGAGATTCTAAATAAATCAGACTGTCACCAGCAAAAGCCGCATCACACCGCCTCCATGCTTCACGGTGGAACCACACATGCAGAGATCATCCGTTCACCTTCTCTGCAGCCTCACAAAGACGCGGCGGTTTGGAAGCAAAAATCTAAAGAATTGACTCATCAGACCAAAGGACAGATTTCCACCGGTCTAATGTCCATTGCTCGTGATTCTTGACCCAAGCAAGTCTCTTCTTCTTCTCTTCCACTTTAGTAGTGGTTTCTCTGCAGCAATTTATTTTAGGCTGTAGCCAGTGGGTTTGGCGACGAGTATGAAGCGAGGGCCAACCAACGAGAGCGAACAGGTCGCAATGGTGGGTAGTGTATGGGGCTTTAGTGACAAAACGGATGGCACTGTGATAGACTGCATCCTGTTTGTTGAGTAGAGTTATCCTTATGAGAGAAATTACAAAAATGTTTGAAAGATATCTGGGTTTTAGGTAACGGAATCACAAGGCAGAAAGCAATATTTCTAAACTTACAGAAAGTAAAACATTTCCTCAAATGAAAATGTGATATTAGGTTGCTGTGGTGTTTACGCCAACGTTATTGGTTTGATGTATTTCTGATACCTTAAGACGTTGTCTGGTAGATGTTTATCGACAAATCAAAGCCTTTTATTTCTGCCCCCCAAACATTGTGATGGAGTTTGGTTGAAAAATGTATCTATCCTTAATTTCCCCAGAAGATGCACTCTTAGCTTTCATTCTACACCCAGTTTAATATGTTCCTATGAACTTCTCATGTTGATTCTCAGGGGTCCTTTTACATGGAAATACATAAAAGTGGTGGCAGGTAAATTGTTGTATTTAAACATTATTCATGCGGTCAATAGGCCTATAAGCTGCATGTCAATTGTTATTTACTCAAGCCTAATTGGATCCTGCATTTGCAAAAAAAAAAAAAAAAAATTGGAGCAGGGAGTGGTTTATGCCCAATTAATGCACAGTGTTTGGCTGTGCCCTGTTCCTCATGCAGATCAGAGCAATAACCAGAAGCACTCTAATGTTGACTGCCTTGAATTAATGAGCACTGAGCTCAGTGTCACCGCGGAGCTTAAATCAGCCAGTATCGCCTCGCGCAGTATCTCTCTCTCTGATGCATTGAGCGCACACACACCGTCTTTCCCTATTCCCCGTCATAGTGCCTCAGAATCAATACTGTCCTCGCCGCCTGTTCCTTCACCACAACCATGCGATGATGCGTGTCAGATCTGGCTGAAATAGTGACGATCAGTCCATGAGATGATGCGGTGTCAGATCTGGCTGAATTAGTGACGATCAGTCCATGAGATGATGCGGTGTCAGATCTGGCTGAATTAGTGACAATCAGTCCATGAGATGATGCGGTGTCAGATCTGGCTGAATTAGTGACGATCAGTCCATGAGATGATGCGTGTCTGATCTGGCTGAATTAGTGATGATCAGTCCATGAGAGATCATGCGGTGTCAGATCTGGCTGAATTAGTGATGATCAGTCCATGATATGACGCGTGTCAGATCTGGCTGAATTAGTGATTATCAGTCCATATGATCATGCGGTGTCAGATCTGGCTGAATTAGTGATTATCAGTCCATGATATGACGCCGTGTCAGATCTGGCTGAATTAGTGAAGATCAGTCCATGAGATGATACGGTGTCAGATCTGGCTGAATTAGTGAACGATCAGTCCATGAGATGATGCGGTGTCAGATCTGGCTGAATTAGTGACGATCAGTCCATGAGATGATGCGGTGTCAGATCTGGCTGAATTAGTGATTATCAGTCCATGATATGACGCATCATGCGGAATGTCAGATCTGCTGAATTAGTGATTATCAGTCCATGATATGACGCGTGTCAGATCTGGCTGAATTAGTGAAGATCAGTCCATGAGATGATGCGGTGTCAGATCTGGCTGAATTAGTGACGATCAGTCCATGAGATGATGCGTGGTGTCAGATCTGGCTGAATAGTGATGATCAGTCCATGAGATGATGCGGTGTCAGATCTAGCTGAATTAGTGATGATCAGTCCATGAGATGATGCGGTGTCAGATCTGGCTGAATTAGTGAAGATCAGCCCATGAGATGATGCGGTGTCAGATCTGGCTGAATTAGTGACGATCAGTCCATGAGATGATGTGGTGTCAGATCTGTGTGGCAAGAGAAGAGCGGGAGTGAGGAGAGGGAGACCAGAGAAGAGAGTACTTAACACAGTCTCTCGCTCCTTCTCTGACCGCCAGTGGTTGGGATTGAAGCAGTTCAATGCCTTCCTGTCTGCTAATCATGGTGGTGGAGCAGAGGGAGGAAGGAGAGAGAGAGGGGCCAAGTCCACACAACAACCACTCTGACTAATCAAGGCATCAGTTTACATCAAGGCCTTACTGGCATTCCTCGATGTCTCCCATCGTTGAGACGCACTTCCTCTCTGTGGCATCCTCCCACACAGTATCTGCTGCTGTATACAGAGCTTTTAAGTGATGTGTCGTGTCTTCCCCTTCTCTTGCAGATGGAATCTCCTCTCCCACACCGGCCCCTCCCGCCCTCCACCTCCTGGCCGAGGGCGACAACATCGCGTCCCCGTGCGAGCAGATAATGGCAGCGCACGCGCCGGTGGCGTCCAACACATCAGACGCGCGTCCCTGGCCACGGAGCCCGATTGCCTTGGTCCCTGCAGCCGGGACTAGCGTCAACCTGGAGGGCATTGTGTGGCAAGAGACCGAAGACGGTGAGTAGGCTAACATTAGCCACTGCATGGCTGGTGTTCCTTTTGAACAGACAGAACAGCTGTGTTGTATTGGGCCTCAACATGTTGTTCAGTCTGGGCCTTGAAGATAACAGAAAGCACTTGTTTTACTCTGCACACGGGTAAAGACGCACATGTGCATCACCTCTAACATTGGCTCATTCAAGCCTTCCACTGAAGTCAAAGTTCAAGGTCTGTTGTTATTATTGTCCTACTTTCCTCAGGAATTTGCCTAAAGGTTCATGTTATGTTGCAAAGACTGACCTATTGAAGGTCTCCTGACTCAAACCATGACTGGTGAAGCTGCTTTCAGTCAATGAAATCACACAACTGTGAGGCGGGTTTGGCCTCCTTACATTCCATGTTACACAATTCGGCCAATTTAAGCAGTAGTTGGCACTTGGCAGGTAGATGGATCTTCTGGATAGAAAGATGGGCAGTTCCTGGATGGCCTTAATGATTTATTAATATCCATACTCACCAGAACCCTGGCTACATAAAGCCAGACTTCTCTTCAACTCTGCCTGATGGGTAGTAGGCCATTGGCAACTCTCCCACAATGTCGGTCTGAGTGAAATGCTACTTCTTTGATCACACACATGCAATACATTAATTTCATTTTGAAATGTATCACCACAGACCCAGTTTACAGGGCCTGAATAACTTCCCCTAATCTTCTGTCACACATGCAAAATAATGCAAACACTAATCTTCAAAGCGTGCATGTTCAATCGCTCGGTAGGCATGCTGGGTACAAATCGCCCACACAGCCACAGTCAGTGCGCCTCTCGATGCGTTTGTTCTGAGCCACTGAATATAAAGGCCGCCGCTCAACATTCCCAGTCCTCCATGGCGGCTCCAGCCGTGGGCACTGGGTCTTATTCATCCCAGTCTCCATGGCGGCTCCAGCCGTGGGCACTGGGTCTTATTCATCCCAGTCCTCCATGGGCCCAGCCTCAGGAGAGCACAGACAGCTGCCCTGACTCGGGTCTCCCAGCAAGGGAAGGGAAAAAGCGACTGCCGGGTCAGGAGGTTGTTGGGAAGACGAGGAGGAAGCTCAGATAGATAAGGTTACAACATCTGTTAGTGACATGTCTGTAGCTGCAAGCCAGCACCTACTATGAGTGCTGTTTGGTTCGCCTCTCCTGGGTGCTGTTTCAAATCCAATTGATTTGTCACATACACATGGTTATAAGATGTTAATGCGAGTGTAGTAAATGCTTGTGCTTCTAGTTCGATAATGCAGTAATAACCAACAAGTAATCTAACCTAACAATTCCAAACTACTACCTTATACACACAAGTGTAAAGGGATAAAGAATATGTACATAAAGATATATGAATGAGTGATGGTACAGAACACCATAGGCAAGATGCAGTAGATGGTATCGAGTACAGTATATACATATGAGATGAGTAATGTAGGGTATGTAAACAAAGTGGCATAGTTTAGTGGCTGGTGATATATGTATTAAATAAAGATGCAGTAGTAGTACTGGCCTCGCCTTCTGAATAATAGCGGGGCGAACAGGCAGTGGCTCGGGTGGTTGTTGTCCTTGATTTTCTTTATGGCCTTCCTGTGACATTGGGTGGTGTAGGTGTCCTGGAGGGCAGGTAGTTTGCCCCGGGGATGCGTTGCAGACCTTACTACCCTCTGGAGAGCCTTACGGTTGTGGGTGGAGCAGTTGCCGTACCAGGCGGTGATACAGCCCGACAGGATGCTCTCGATTGTGCATCTGTAGAAGTTTGAGTGCTTTTGGTGACAACCCAAATTTCTTCAGCCTCCTGAGGTTGAAGAGGTGCTGCTGCGCCTTCTTCAACGATGCTGTCTGTGGGTGGACCAATTCAGTTTGTCCGTGACGTGTATGCCGAGGAACTTAAAACTGGCTACCCTCTCCACTACTGTCCCGTCGATGTGGATAGGGGCTGCTCCCTCTGCTGTTTCTGAAGTCTACAATCATCTCCTTTGTTTTGTTGACGTTGAGTGTGAGGTTATTTTCCTGACACCACACTCCGAGGGGCCTCACCTCCCTGTAGGCCGTCTCGTCGTTGTTGGTAATCAAGCCTACCACTGTAGTGTCGTCCACAAACTTGATGATTGAGTTGGAGGCGTGCATGGCCACGCAGTCGGGGTGAACAGGGAGTACAGGAGAGGGCTCAGAAAGCACCCTTGTGGGGCCCCAGTGTTGAGGATCAGCGGGGTGGAGATGTTGTTACCTACCGTCACCACCTGAGGCGGCCTGCCAGGAAGTCCAATACCCAATTGCACAGGCGGGTCGAGACCCAGGATGACTAGCTTGGAGGGCACTATGGTGTTAAATGCCGAGCTGTAGTCGATGAACAGCATTCTCATAGGTATTCCTTGTCCAGATGGGTTAGGGCAGTGTGCAGTGGTTGAGATTGCGTCGTCTGAGGACCTATTTGGCGGTTAAGCAAATTGGAGGGTCTAGGGGGTAGGGGTGGAGGTGATATGGTCCTTGACTAGTCTCTCAAAGCAGAGGTAGTCGTTTAGCTGAAGTTACCTTAGTTTTCTTTGTCTCCCTGGGTGCTGTTGGTTTCCCTCTCCTGGGTGCTGTTTGGTAGTGGTTGATAGAACCCAGTGTGTTAATGGGATTCCACACTGCTGGGCTCAGGGAGGAGGTTGCAGGGGGTCAGTAGGTTCAGAGCGGGGAGGAGGTGGAAGGGTCAGTAGTTTCAGAGCAGGGAGGAGGTGGGAGGGGTCAGTAGTTTCAGAGCAGGGAGGAGGTGGGAGGGGGTCAGTGGTTTCAGAGCAGGGAGGAGGTGGGAGGGGGTCAGTAGTTTCCAGAGCAGGGAGGAGGTGGGAGGGGGTCAGTGGTTTCTAGAGCAGGGAGGAGTGGAAGGGGTCAGTAGTTTCAGAGCAGGGAGGAGGTGGGAGGGGGTCAGTGGTTTCAGAGCAGGGGAGGAGGTGGGAGGGGTTAGTGGTTTAGAGCGGGGAGGAGGTGGGAGGGGGTCAGTAGTTTCAGAGCAGGAAGAGGTGGGAGGGGGTCAGTGGTTTCAGAGAAGGTGGGAAGGGGTCGGTGGTTTCCAGAGCAGTGGGAGGGGGTCAGTTGTTTTACAGCAGGAGGAGGTGAGGGGTCAGTGGTTTCAGAGGTGGGAGGAGGTGGGAGGTGGTTTTAAAGCAGGAGGGAGGTGGGAGGGGGTAAGTGGTTTCAGAGGTGGGAGGAGGTGGGAGGTGGTTTTAAAGCAGGGAGGGGGTCAGTACTCTCTAGAGCAGGGAGAAGGTGGGAGGGGGTCAGTGGTTTCAGAGCAGGGAGGTGGTCAGTGGTTTCAGAGCAGGGAGGGGGTCAGTGGTTTCAGAATGGGGGGATTGGAGAAGCACTCTGTTCCGCAGGTGGAGACTGTTATGGGTCCCGGTGCTGGAGAAACATTTGGGGTTGCCAGAGTGCATATCCCGCTTTGAAGCCAGTGTTTTGTCTCTCTGAAGTGGACAGATTCTATATCTCAGTGACACCCTGTGTGGGTGGACAGTGGAACAAACAAGAGGTCACATGGGTAAAAGCACTTTAAACCCCCCATAGCTTGTAAACACATCTCTACATTTTTCTTGTGTTTCTTATTATTTTATTTTTTCACCTTTTATTTAGTCAGGTAAGAACAAATGTTATTTTATAATGGCATAGATTATCCTATGCTAGTTTTATCCACAGTTGAACAACAACCTACTGGCTAGGGTTTAATCGGAGCCAGTTACTCAGTTCCTTTTCAAGGCTCTATGTTCCCCTTCTCCCCGAGAGACTTTAAAACAGACAACTTAACACATGGGAACCAAATGAGTAAACCAAGGCATGAGCAGAGCAACGCTACGCAGAGCCCCAGAGCCAATCAGAGAACAGTGTGATTAGCCCCGTGATGTTAAGCAGTTCTGCCTCCTGCATGGCAACTCTTACATGGAGCTGCTCAGGCATGCAGTGTGGCGAGCATGTAGCTTGTTTAGCATGCCACAACAGCTGCATTTTCACCTCTGCCTTGCCCTTGTGGGAGCCAATGAACAACAGAAACCAGTTAAACGTCTGCACCTCACCGGAATGAAGAGCGCCAGAGGAAGGAATGGTGGTTGAGGTGGGGGAGGGAAAGAAGAATCTAGTTCCCAAAAAAACATGCCCTGCTGGATTCACCTTTCCCAGGCTTCTGATATTATGTCTAGTCTCAGCATGAATGATTTATCCTACATAATTTCCACTTAAAGGTAACAACCTAGATAGATTTGACCTCAAAATGGCCACCTTTTAAAGGTAAGTTATGCATCCGTATGTGAATCAATGAGCTTTTCACCCATGTCAAGGAGCTGGTACAGTCTCCACTCTCTGACACATTCAACCCTGAACATGACAGAGGCGAAAGAGAGAAGGAGAGTCTGGCATGGATGTGTTTGAGTCGGATGTGGCTTGAAGACCAAGGGAGGAGCAGGAATGGTATTTTAAGGCTGAGCTCTGACACACATCCCTCAGCGTGGATATGGTGGACAGGCTAGGGTCTCCTCTGCAGTGCCCTGGGCCAACCCTCCGACACACATCCCTTAGTGTGGATGGTGACAGACTAGGGTCTCATCTGGACCAACCCTCCGAGCACACATCCCTCAGTGTGGATATGGTGACAGGCTAGGGTCTCCTCTTGACCAACCCCACACACATCCCTCAGCGTGGATATGATGACAGGCTAGGTCTCCTCTGGGCCAACCCTCCGACACACATCCCTTTCAGTGTGGATATGGTGACAGGCTAGGGTCTCCTCTGGACCAACCTCCCAGGCCTCGCACGCTGCTGATACTTCCAAAATGTCAGCTATGAAAATGTATTGCTCTTGGAAGCGCGGCCCAGAAAGCCTCTCCTACCCGAGGGCCAGGGAACACCGCTGATTCCCAGCCAACGCTGCAGCCCACGCCTAAAGCTATGTTACCCTCTGTCAACCACTTCTTCTCTCTCCACACACAGCAGGCTATTCACCTCGTCACACAGGCACCTTGCCTTAATAGATCAATAATACAAGCTGATTGGGAAAAAATGTTTCCTGGATTATTTATACATCTACATCATTGGAGGATTAAGACTGTTAGCTTTAGCCGCGTAGTTATTTGGCGTCGGAGCAGAAAAAGAGGTCGCTACAAAACGGATATTATCATATAAACATTGGGAGGAAGTCTGAAGCAGCTTTGACTCTTGTCAGTGTTTGGAGGAAGCATGTTGTATGAAAGGTCCTCTGGGTTCTGAGCTCACTGCCGGCCCTGCTGTCTTACTCTTTTCAACACCACCACCTGTCAAAGGCTTCATTGAAGTGTTTTCTAAAGGGCGACACCTTGCTCTCCTTGAGCTGCTCAGTGCTATGCCCTTGATGTACCGGAGCCAACATTGACAAGAGGCCCGTAGCTGTCTACACTGGCCAGCGAGGAAGGGGAGGAAAAAATCACTCTTGTTTTAACAGTAGAGGAAGACATGTCAGGAAGAACGGAATAATTAAATGGATGTTCAATTGAGGCTTCACTTTCTCTCCCTCTCCTTCCCTTCACCTCTCTTCCCTTCACCTCTCTCTCTCCTTCCCTTCATCTCTCTCCCTCCTTCCCTTCATCTCTCTCCCTCCTTCCCTTCATCTCTCTCCCTCCTTCCCTTCAACTCTTTCTCTCCTTCCCTTCACCTCTCTCTCTCTCTCTCCTTCCCTTCACCTCTCTCTCTCTCTCCTTCCCTTCACCTCTCTCTCTCTCTCCTTCTCTTCACCTCTCTCTCTCTCTCCTTCCCTTCACCTCTCTCTCTCTCCTTCCCTTCACCTCTCTCTCTCTCTCCTTCCCTTCACCTCTCTCTCTCTCTCCTTCCCTTCACCTCTCTCTCTCTCTCCTTCCCTTCACCTCTCTCTCTCTCCTTCCCTTCACCTCTCTCTCTCTCTCCTTCCCTTCACTCTCTCTCTCTCTCTCTCCTTCCCTTCACCTCTCTCTCTCTCTCCTTCCCTTCACCTCTCTCTCTCTCCTTCCCTTCACTCTCTCTCTCTCTCTCCTTCCCTTCACCCTCTCTCTCCTTCCCTTCACCTCTCTCTCTCTCCTTCCTTCAACTCCTCTCTCTCCTTCCTTCAACTTCTCTCTCTCTCCTTCCCCCTTCCCTCTTCTCTCTCTCTCTCCCTTCCCACCTCTCTCTCTCTCTCTCTCCTTCCCTTCACCTCTCTCTCTCTCTCCTTCTCTTCACCTCTCTCTCTCTCCTCCTTCACCACCTCTCTCTCTCTCTCCTTCCCTTCACCTCTCTCTCTCTCTCCTTCCCTTCACCTCTCTCTCTCTCCTTCCCTTCACCTCTCTCTCTCTCTCCTTCCCTTCACCTCTCTCTCTCTCTCCTTCCTCTCACCTCTCTCTCTCCTTCCCTTCACCTCTCTCTCTCTCTCCTTCCCCTTCCCTCTCTCTCTCTCTCTCTCTTCCCTTCACCTCTCTCTCTCTCCTCCTTCCTTCACCTCTCTCTCTCTCCTTCCCTTCACCTCTCTCTCTCTCCTTCCCTTCACCTCTCTCTCCTTCCCCTTCACCTCTCTCTCTCTCCTTCAACTCTCTCAACTCTCTCTATCCTTCCCTTCAACCTCTCTCTCTCTCTCTCCTTCCCTTCACCCTCTCTCTCTCTCCTTCCCTTCACCTCTCTCTCTCTCTCTTCCCTTCTCTCCTTCCTTCACCTCTCTCTCTCTCTCTCTCCTTCCCTTCACCTCTCTCTCTCTCTCTCTCCTTCCCTTCACTCTCTCTCTCTCTCTCTCTCTCTCCTCTCCCTTCCCTTCACCTCTCTCTCTCTCTCTCCTTCCCCTTCAACTCTCTCTCTCTCCTTCCCTCAACTCTCTCTCTCTCTCTCTCCTTCCCTTCAACTCTCTCTCTCTCTCCTTCCCTTCTCTCTCTCTCCTTCCCTTCAACTCTCTCTCTCTCTCTCTCCTTCCCTTCAACTCTCTCTCTCTCTCTCCTTCCCCCTTCAACTCTCTCTCTCTCTCTCCTTCCCTTCAACTCTCTCTCTCTCTCTCTCTCTCTCTTCCCTTCAACTCTCTCTCTCTCCTTCCCTTCACTCTCTCTCTCTCTCTCTCTCTCTCTCTCTCTCTCTCTCTCTCTCTCTCTCTCTCTCTCTCTCTCTCTCTCTCTCTCTCTCTCTCTCTCTCTCTCTCTCTCTCTTCTCTCTCTCTCTCTCTCTCTCTCTCTCTCTCCTTCCCTTCTCTCTCTCTCTCTCTCTCTCTCTCTCCTTCCTCTCTCTCTCTCTCTCTCTCTCTCTCTCTCTTCTCTCCTCTCTCTCTCTCTCTCTCTCTCTATCTCTTCTCTCTCTCTCTCTCTCTCTCTCTCTCTCTCTCTCTCTCTCTCTCTCTCTCTCTCTCTCTCTCTCTCTCTCTCTCTCTCTCTCTCTCTCTCTCTCTCTCTCTCGTAGTCTTTACTTCGTAGTCTTTACTCATGTCAAAGTGGCCAATTTCCCGAGTGCTGCTTGCAGCTCACCACACAAGACACATTTGGAATTGAAATTTCATGCTGTCCAGAGGGCAGACCCATTCTTTCTGGCTGACAACTGCATTCTTCCATACACTCCAATAGACCGTAACCCACTCCAATAGACCTTAACCCACTCCAATAGACCGCAACCTTAACCCACTCCAATAGACCGCAACCTTAACCCACTCCAATAGACCGTAACCTTAACCCACTCCAATAGGCCGTAACCTTAACCCACTCCAATAGACCGTAACCCACTCAATAGACCGTAACCTTAACCCACTCCAATAGACCGTAACCTTAACCCACTCCAATAGACCGCAACCTTAACCCACTCCAATAGACCGTAACCCACTCCAATAGACCGCAACCGTAACCCACTCCAATAGACCGCAACCGTAACCCACTCCAATAGACCGTAACCTTAACCCACTCCAATAGACCGTAACCTTAACCCACTCCAATAGACCTGCTGCTCCAGAAGTGGTGCTTCTGTAGCTCAGTCGGTAGAGCATGGCGCTTGTAACGCCAGGGTAGTGGGTTCGATCCCCGGGACCACCCATACGTAAAATGTATGCACACATGACTGTAAGTCGCTTTGGATAAAAGCGTCTGCCAAATGGCATATATTTATATATATATATATATATATAAGTAACTTATCATGTACATTCAATAGAAATGTTATCAATTTATCCTCTCCTCTCCTTTCACAATGTTGAGTGCACATTCGTACAGAGCGACTTGCACACACAATAAGACCCAACAGGAGCTAATTTTCAGGGGAAAACGTTGTTCTGCTATAACAACATTATAACCATATGAAATGCATACAAATAACCCTGATATCACCCAAACCAAGGAAAAATATGACCTTTTCAGACTTAGCTTTTCTGGTGAAAATGTTATTACGGCAAGTTAATCAAATGTTGAACAGAGGTCATAGTTTGAGGATGTGCTACACACACACACAGCGTCCAATAGAAACGGATGTATCTATTAACCCTTCATCACCCGAATGTGAGACGATACATGATGAAACAAGCCTTGGATTTCAACTTCCACTCTGATTTGAATGTATGGTGGCTGATGGGAAATCAATGTTACTAGTATGCTTTCGGATATTGACAGCACAATGACTAAAGCCACTGATGTGTTCTTTAAATTGAGACTCATATTTTAATTTGAATGCTACTATGTTCGATATGCATCTTGCGCACATCAAAAGTATTTCACCATTTCAAATGACACATGAATTTAATCTTTCTAGCTAGCTTTTTGTCGCACACCATTAATGCCAGCTCCAGTATTGGCACAACGCCTGTATCATTCCCCTGTAGTTAACTGATGTGTATCCACACCATTAATGCCAGCTCCAGTATTAGCACAACGCCTGTATCATTCCCCTGTAGTTAACTGATGTGTAGCCACACCATTAATGCCAGCTCCAGTATTAGCACAACGCCTGTATCATTCCCCTGTAGTTAACTGATGTGTATCCACACCATTTTTCTCAGTTCCTCTTATCTCCTGATGTGTATCCACACCATTTTTCTCAGTTCCTCTTACTCCACGGTCCCTTGATGAACCAGGCTGTCATGGCAACATGGCTGGTGTGAGCAAAGTACTTTAACCCCACAGGGACACGTAGAGGTTTACAAACCTTATTAGCAGGCATATTTACATCAGTCGCTCGCTGTGTGTGTGCACAGTGATAATTACCTCAGCTGATTGTACGGCGCATATGAACGATTGAGCTTTTTCTCCGTGCTTTTGCAGGATTATTAAAGTAATTTACAGAACCTTTTCTCTAAACCTAAACATTAAATAAAACCGTTTGGTGAATGATTGACATGTGTTCAACCTTCTCTTACTTCAGTGACATGATGCAATGATCGATAATTTGGCTTAGCTGCATTTGTAGCAGTTAATGAGATTGTAACAAACTCATATTAGCTCTGAACCTTAAAGGGGCTAAACAAGTGGCGGTGTGACCAGTTTGTTGTTCAACTGCATATCAAATGAAATCCAATTTGATTTGTCACATGCCCCGAATACAACCAGTGAGGAGCTTACGTGAAATGCTTTCTTACAAGCCCTTAACCTGCAGTTCAGGAAATAGACTTAAGTAAGATTTACAACGAATAAAAAGTAACACAATAAAATAACCATAACAAGGCTGTATTTTTATTTTTACTTGTATTTAACCAGGCAAGTCAGTTAAGAACAAATTCTTATTTTCAATGACGGCCTAGGAACAGTGGGTTTAAATTCCTGTTCAGGGGCAGAACGACAGATTTGTACCTTGTCGGCTTGGGGGTTTGAACTGGCAACCTTCTGCTCACTAGTCCAATGCTCTAACCACTAGGCTACCCTGCCGCCCCAGCAGTGATGTATACAGGGGGTACCGGTACCAAGTCAATTTGTGAGGGTACAGGTTAGTGAAAGTGACTATGCATAGATAATAAACAGCGAGAAGGAGCATTGTAAAAATAAAGGTGGTGGGGGGTGTAAATAAAATAATCAGTTACCCTCTGTAGCGTCTTAGCGGTATGCCGAGCAGTTGCCATACCAGGCGGGGATGCAACCAGTCAGGATGCTCTCGATGGTTCAGCTGTTGAACTTCTTGAGGATCTGGGGACCCATGCCAAATCTTTTCAGTCTCCTGAGGGGGAGAAAGGCTTTGTCGTGCCCTCTTCACAACTGTTTTGGTGTGTTTGGACTACGATAGTTTGTTGGTCATGTGGACACCAAGGAACTTAACTCTCGACCCGCTCCACTACCACAATGTCAATGGAGGCCTTTTTGGCTCTCCTTTTCCTGTAGTCCACAATCTGCTCCTTTGTCTTGCTCACATTGAGATGAGAGGTTGTTGTCCTGAATACACACTGCCAGGTCTCTGACCTCCTGCCTACAGGCTGTCTAATCGTTGTCTGTGATCAGGCCTATCACAGTTATCGTCAGCCAACTTAATGATGTTGTTGGAGTCGTGTTTGGCCACGCAGTCGTGGGTGAGCAGGGAGTACAGGAGGGGACTAAGCATGCACCCCATGTTGAGGATCAGCGTGGCAGATGTGGTGTTGCCTACCCTTACAAAACTGTGGACGGCCCATCAGGAAGTTCAGGATCCAGTTGCAGAGGGAGGTGTTTTTGTCCCAGGGTCCTTAGTTTAGTGATGAGATTAGAGGGCACTATGGTGTTGAACGCTGGGCTGTAGTCTATGAACAGCATTCTCACATAGGTGTTCCTTTTGTCCAGGTGGGAAAGGGCAGTGTGGAGTGCGTTTGAGATTGCGTCATCTGTGGAGCGGTTGGGACGGTATGTGAATTGGAGCGGGTCTTGGGTTTCCGGGATGATGGTACTGTGAGCCATGACCAGCCTTTCGAAGCACTTCATGGCCACCGACGTGAGTGCTTAGTCATTTAGGCATGTTACCTTCGCTTTCTTGGGCACAGGGACTGTGACGGTCTGCTTGAAACGTGTAGTTATTGGATTCGGTCAGGGAGAGGTTGAAATATCAGAATGCCCCTTTGATTGGAATGGTCAGAGTGAAGGCCAAAGCCATTTTGATCCATGTGGAGCAGGAGAAATCTGAGGTACCTGAAGAACTTCGATTAGCTTTAAACCTTCATAGTCGCAGTCGGAGACGGAGAATGCTGAGAAGCGGCTAAAGGCGTGTTGAGTAGGAGAGGTTCAAAGGTCGGCCGTGTCCCTGTGGCCAGCAGGCTTGACCAGCTGCAGGGGAGCTGATTATAGAGCTCCCAGTAACCTAATGAAACATGTCAGTGGGGACCTGGGAGCCGCTGACCCATGCATCCAGGAGCAACCTCCTGACTGATATTCTCTGTCATTAGAGTCTTATCCATTAGTAGTGTACAAGAACCAAGGAGTCCAGTGGTGGAGGGTTTAGGGACAGGGACACTATTTGTTGCTCAGTGGAAATGAGAGGTGAAATACAGGCCAATCGTTCTCATTAATGTTGGTTTCAATCACTTGGCTCAGGCGACCCTAATGAGGTTGATGGAAAGGGGGGAGTGAGGTGGGGAGGGGGAGAAGGGGGAGGGTGGACCACTGGTGTCTCTGCCTGCTTCCCCACTGAACTCGCATTTGAAAGGGTTGGCCTTGTTTTTTTTTAACTGACCCAGTCTGGTCCCTTTACTGCGAACAAGGCCAGAGACGACACTGAGAGACCACAAACACACGTCTTCCCGATAATCAGCTACAAACACCTTCAGCCTGTCAGTTTTAACTGCCTTCTGAACGGTTGAAATGATCTGCTTCATTTGTTATGTCCTGATATTGGGATTTTGGCAAGGAGTACATTGGTGATTATTAAGTTATGTTGACATATGTACACCAACACGGCTACAATAAACCCCTCTCCTAACCTGATTAGCTGTACAGTTTAGCAGATAGTATTTCGATCAACATTTTTTGTTGCTTTTAATATGTATTAACATGCGCATACACATTCTGCCAATATTGGAGCACAACAGTCACTGAGTGAGTTAAATGCTGACAAAATGCCAAAGACAACATAGCTGTTCAGTTGCTTTTTCCTATTCAGACAGTATTGGCTGCCAGTATCATTTTGCATTAGCTTGTCTGTCGAGAGGGTGGGGGCAGGGTGATAAAGGTGCTGGATAAGCCCTCTAACGTCACGTCACGCCAAACTCAATGGCCTGGCCGGCCCATCACAATGCTTTCCAGTTGGTGCCAGTTGAAAGAGCGAGGGCTGGGGGTGAGCACTAGTGTTTACCATCTGGACTGGAGTAGGACGGGGCCAGTGGCCAAGTGTCACCAGGTTCCTGTAAACGTATGTAGAAATGCCTTATACGCTCACCAACTGGCAACCACTTTCAGTGCCAGAGGCAGTCCTGCAGTAGAAAGACAGACTAGACCTGCGCTAGGTTAGATGGAGGGGAGAGGGTTCGACACAGGAAAGGGAGAGGGGGGAGGTTTCCTGAGCTAATAAAATACGTGCAGGAATGGAAGCTGCCAGCCAGCATTCTTGTGCTATTAGACAAGTTACTTCACTGCAGACTCTAGTTTCTACTGCAGTGCTGAGACGGCATCCTGAGGTCACCGGGCGGTGGGCTATGGGGTAATACATCTAGGCTGTTTTTAAACCGGGAGACAACTTGCTGTCGTCTGCAACCCTATGCTTTTTTGTAGGTGTTTTTATTATTGAATTTGCCAACTAAAAAAAATTATCACCTGTCATAAATTCTCATCAGCTTTAGATCATATTATGATCAGCCTTAAACAGTTATGTTTTTATTTTATGTGTGGTCATTGACGAGTAACAAAGTTATGGACTACAGAGCCACATCACTAAAGCAAAGGCCTCATATGTGTTTTTCCCTGTAGTAGCACCATCTTTTTCTCACTGGGAAGTCTGATGCTTGGTAGCAAAGTCAAAACGGAGGACAGAAAATAATTTTACATACAAATAAGAAAACTATCGGTGCTACCGATAGTGGTCATATAGAACCTACAACATTATAATAGACAGTGGTCATATAGAACCTACAACATTATAATAGACAGTGGTCATATAGAACCTACAACATTATAATAGACAGTGGTCATATAGAACCTACAACATTATAATAGACAGTGGTCATATAGAACCTACAACATTATAATAGACAGTGGTCATATAGAACCTACAACATTATAATAGACAGTGGTCATATAGAACCTACAACATTATAATAGACGGTGGTCATATAGAACCTACAACATTATAATAGACGTCGGTCATATAGAACCTACAACATTATAATAGACGTCGGTCATATAGAACCTACAACATTATAATAGACGTCGGTCATATAGAACCTACAACATTATAATAGACAGTGGTCATATAGAACCTACAACATTATAATAGACAGTGGTCATATAGAACCTACAACATTATAATAGACAGTGGTCATATAGAACCCTTATGAACATTTGAACATCTTGGTCATGTTCTGTTATAATCTCTACCCGGCACAGCCAGAAGAGGACTGGCCACCCCACATAGCCCGGTTCCTCTCTAGGTTTCTTCCTAGGTTTTGGCCTTTCTAGGGAGTTTTCCCTAGCCACATTATACCTGCATTGTTTGCTGTTTGGGGTTTTAGGCTGGGTTTCTGTACAGCACTTTGAGATATCAGCTGATGTACGAAGGGCTATATAAATAAATTTGATTTGATATAGAACCTACAACATTATAATAGACAGTGGTCATATAGAACCTACAACATTATAATAGACAGTGGTCATATAGAACCTACAACATTATAATAGACGTCGGTCATATAGAACCTACAACATTATAATAGACAGTGGTCATATAGTACCTACAACATTATAATAGACAGTGGTCATATAGAACCTACAACATTATAATAGACAGTGGTCATATAGAACCTACAACATTATAATAAGTGGTCATATAGTACCTACAACATTATAATAGACAGTGGTCATATAGAACCTACAACATTATAATAGACAGTGGTCATATAGTACCTACAACATTATAATAGACAGTGGTCATATAGAACCTACAACATTATAATAGACAGTGGTCATATAGAACCTACAACATTATAATAGACAGTGGTCATATAGTACCTACAACATTATAATAGACAGTGGTCATATAGAACCTACAACATTATAATAGACAGTGGTCATATAGAACCTACAACATTATAATAGACAGTGGTCATATAGAACCTACAACATTATAATAGACAGTGGTCATATAGAACCTACAACATTATAGACGTCGGTCATATAGAACCTACAACATTATAATAGACAGCAGTAATGGAGAACTGACAGCAGTAATGTAGAACTGACAACAGTAATGGAGAACTGACAACATTATAATAGACAGTGGTCATATAGAACCTACAACATTATAATAGACAACAGTAATGGAGAACTGACAACATTATAATAGACAGCAGTAATGGAGAACTGACAACATTATAATAGACAGCAGTAATGGAGAACTGACAACATTATAATAGACAGCAGTAATGGAGAACTGACAACATTATAATAGACAGCAGTAATGGAGAACTGACAACATTATAATAGACAGCAGTAATGGAGAACTGACAACATTATAATAGACAGCAGTAATGGAGAACTGACAACAGTAATGGAGAACTGACAACATTATAATAGACAACAGTAATGGAGAACTGACAACATTATAATAGACAGCAGTAATGGAGAACTGACAACATTATAATAGACAGCAGTAATGGAGAACCGACAACATTATAATAGACAGCAGTAATGGAGAACTGACAACATTATAATAGACAGTGGTCATATAGAACCTACAACATTATAATAGACAGCAGTAATGGAGAACTGACAACATTATAATAGACAGCAGTAATGGAGAACTGACAACATTATAATAGACAACAGTAATGGAGAACTGACAACATTATAATAGACAGCAGTAATGGAGAACTGACAACATTATAATAGACAGCAGTAATGGAGAACCGACAACATTATAATAGACAGCAGTAATGGAGAATGACAACATTATAATAGACAGTGGTCATATAGAACCGACAACATTATAATAGACAGCAGTAATGGAGAACTGACAGCATTATAATAGACAACAGTAATGGAGAACTGACAACATTATAATACACAGCAGTAATGGAGAACTGACAACATTATAATAGACAGCAGTAATGGAGAACTGACAACAGTAATGGAGAACTGACAACATTATAATAGACAACAGTAATGGAGAACTGACAACATTATAATAGACAGCAGTAATGGAGAACTGACAACATTATAATAGACAGCAGTAATGGAGAACTGACAACATTATAATAGACAGCAGTAATGGAGAACTGACAACATTATAATAGACAGCAGTAATGGAGAACTGACAACATTATAATAGACAGCAGTAATGGAGAACTGACAACATTATAATAGACAGCAGTAATGGAGAACTGACAACATTATAATAGACAACAGTAATGGAGAACTGACAACATTATAATACACAGCAATAATGTAGAACTGACAACATTATAATAGACAGCAGTAATGGAGAACTGACAACATTATAATAGACAGCAGTAATGGAGAACTGACAACATTATAATAGACAACAGTAATGGAGAACTGACAACATTATAATAGACAGCAGTAATGGAGAACTGACAACATTATAATAGACAGCAGTAATGGAGAACTGACAACATTATAATAGACAGCAGTAATGGAGAACTGACAACATTATAATAGACAGCAGTAATGGAGAACTGACAACATTATAATAGACAGCAGTAATGGAGAACTGACAACATTATAATAGACAGCAGTAATGGAGAACTGACAACATTATAATAGACAGCAGTAATGGAGAACTGACAACAGTAATAGAGAACTGACAACATTATAATAGACAGCAGTAATGGAGAACTGACAACATTATAATAGACAACAGTAATGGAGAACTGACAACATAACGCCAGGGTAGTGGGTTCGATTCCCGGGACCACCCATACGTAGAATGTATGCACACATGACTGTAAGTCGCTTTGGATAAAAGCGTCTGCTAAATGGCATATATTATTATAATAGACAACAGTAATGGAGAACTGACAACAGTAATGGAGAACTGACAACATTATAATAGACAGCAGTAATGGAGAACTGACAACATTATAATAGACAGCAGTAATGGAGAACTGACAACAGTAATGTAGAACTGACAACATTATAATAGACAGCAGTAATGGAGAACTGACAACATTATAATAGACAGCAGTAATGGAGAACTGACAACATTATAATACACAGCAATAATGTAGAACTGACAACATTATAATAGACTGCAGTAATGGAGAACTGACAACAGTAATGGAGAACTGACAACATTATAATAGACAACAGTAATGGAGAACTGTCAACATTATAATAGACAGCAGTAATGGAGAACTGACAACATTATAATACACAGCAGTAATGGAGAACTGACAACATTATAATAGACAGCAGTAATGGAGAACTGACAACATTATAATAGACGACAGTAATGGAGAACTGACAACATTATAATAGACAGCAGTAATGGAGAACTGTCAACATTATAATAGACAGCAGTAATGGAGAACTGACAACATTATAATACACAGCAGTAATGGAGAACTGACAACATTATAATAGACAGCAGTAATGGAGAACTGACAACATTATAATAGACGACAGTAATGGAGAACTGACAACATTATAATAGACAACAGTAATGGAGAACTGACAGCAGTAATGTAGAACTGACAACAGTAATGGAGAACTGACAACATTATAATAGACAACAGTAATGGAGAACCGACAACATTATAATAGACAGCAGTAATGGAGAACTGACAGCAGTAATGTAGAACTGACAACAGTAATGGAGAACTGACAACATTATAATAGACAGCAGTAATGTAGAACTGACAACATTATAATAGACAGCAGTAATGGAGAACTGTCACATTATAATACACAGCAGTAATGGAGAACTGACAACATTATAATAGACAGCAGTAATGGAGAACTGACAACATTATAATAGACAGCAGTAATGGAGAACTGACAACATTATAATAGACAGCAGTAATGGAGAACTGACAACATTATAATAGACAGCAGTAATGGAGAACTGACAACATTATAATAGACAGCAGTAATGGAGAACTGACAACATTATAATAGACAGCAGTAATGGAGAACTGACAACATTATAATAGACAGCAGTAATGGAGAACTGACAACATTATAATAGACAGCAGTAATGGAGAACTGACAACATTATAATAGACAGCAGTAATGGAGAACTGACAACATTATAATAGACAGCAGTAATGGAGAACTGACAACATTATAATAGACAGCAGTAATGGAGAACTGACAACATTATAATAGAGCAGTAATGGAGAACTGACAACATTATAATAGACAGCAGTAATGGAGAACTGACAACATTATAATAGACAGCAGTAATGGAGAACTGACAACATTATAATAGACAGCAGTAATGGAGAACTGACAACATTATAATAGACAGCAGTAATGGAGAACTGACAACATTATAATACACAGCAGTAATGGAGAAGACAACATTATAATAGACAGCAGTAATGGAGAACTGACAACATTATAATAGACAGCAGTAATGGAGAACTGACAACATTATAATAGACAGCAGTAATGGAGAACTGACAACATTATAATAGACAGCAGTAATGGAGAACTGACAACATTATAATAGACAGCAGTAATGGAGAACTGACAACATTATAATAGACAGCAGTAATGGAGAACTGACAACATTATAATAGACAGCAGTAATGGAGAACTGACAACATTATAATAGACAGCAGTAATGGAGAACTGACAACATTATAATAGACAGCAGTAATGGAGAACTGACAACATTATAATAGACAGCAGTAATGGAGAACTGACAACATTATAATAGACAGCAGTAATGGAGAACTGACAACATTATAATAGACAGCAGTAATGGAGAACTGACAACATTATAATAGACAGCAGTAATGGAGAACTGACAGCATTATAATAGACAACAGTAATGGAGAACTGACAACATTATAATAGACAGCAGTAATGGAGAACTGACAGCAGTAATGGAGAACTGACAACATTATAATAGACAACAGTAATGGAGAACTGACAACATTATAATAGACAGCAGTAATGGAGAACTGACAACATTATAATAGACAGCAGTAATGGAGAACTGACAACATTATAATAGACAGCAGTAATGGAGAACTGACAACATTATAATAGACAGCAGTAATGGAGAACTGACAGCATTATAATAGACAACAGTAATGGAGAACTGACAACATTATAATAGACAGCAGTAATGGAGAACTGACAGCAGTAATGGAGAACTGACAACATTATAATACACAGCAGTAATGGAGAACTGACAACATTATAATAGACAGCAGTAATGGAGAACTGACAACATTATAATAGGGGTTCTGCTTTGAGTGTATGCCCAGGAACCCCTGTCTGATCTATTTAAATGGGAGCTGTTGCGGAAGCCCCGGTTAGTTGAGGTGGCCCCGGTTAATTGAAGAATACAACGTGAGGTCATTCTTAATGATGGAGCAACTGTTAAATTCTGTCTTGGCACTATGGTGTGAATGTGAGATCATTAATCCAGATGATGTATAGTAGTCTCATTCATTATCACCCTTATGAATGACTAATTAAGACTTGTGTTCTTTTCCCACAGGTATGCTGGTGGTGAATGTGACCTGGAGGAACAAGAGCTCACCCTGTTGGACTGTA
This sequence comes from Oncorhynchus gorbuscha, assembly GCF_021184085.1. NCBI lineage: Eukaryota > Metazoa > Chordata > Actinopteri > Salmoniformes > Salmonidae > Oncorhynchus > Oncorhynchus gorbuscha. The sequence continues at coordinate 32,020 of NW_025746451.1, forward strand.
CTCGACATGATTGGGCACCTCCCAGGTAAGCACGTCTCCATACATTATCACCCTGTTGGACTGTACTCGACATGATTGGGCACCTCCCAGGTAAGCACGTCTCCATACATTATCACCCTGTTGGACTGTACTCGACATGATTGGGCACCTCCCAGGTAAGCACGTCTCCATACATTATCACCCTGTTGGACTGTACTCAACATGATTGGGCACCTCCCAGGTAAGCACGTCTTCATTCATTATCACCCTGTTGGACTGTACTCAACATGATTGGGCACCTCCCAGGTAAGCACGTCTCCATACATTATCTCCACTGTTATTCCAGACGGCTTCCGTATACTGAATTGTATTTGAAAAATGGTCGCTGGCCTGTAATCTTTACACAGTATCATAAGTCCTGTAGTTAGTAGTGTTTGATGTCAAATAAGAGCATTACCAGGGACCATCAAACATCAGATACTCCATTTAAAAAAATCATTTACCCTTCCAGCACTCGGTTTCTCACCTTTCCTTGCATAAAGAGGGAACTCCGATAGGAATCTACCAATCTGCCATCTATATCACGCTAGCTGTTGGATATTAGTCCTCACCTCTGTCTCTAGGGGGCCAGCAGTGCTTGTCTATCCACTGTAGTCTTTTAACTTGGGCTCGGAGATACATTCTGCAAACTGCTGACGTCCCGAGAGGAAGTGATAGAAATAGAATCCTCCAACAAGCCAGATTGCCGGATCCAATTATTGAGCTAATAGCTTTTCCCAACACTGTATCACATTCTCCACTGTCGTGGTGGGACCACACCGCCTATCAGCAGCATTGTCTCAGCACTGGCTCATTTTCTCATGCTCTTTTTTTTTCCTACACGAGATATCTTCATTCCTGGAGTCCCCATCTCATTTAACTACCGCAGAGAGTTTAGCTTACATTTTTTGATAGACCATACCACTCAAGCGCTGCACATCCACGGCCAACTTGAGTCACTCTCAAAACAGTGACAGACTGGCTTTCAGAATTGCATTGTAGCTGGGCTTACTGTGATAGTTTGATTGAAGGCTCTCAGCAAAGTAACAGCTCAACAAACTTTCAGGAAACCAAATCCGCAGGCTCTCCAGCTCCACGATGAGTAATGACTAATGAGTCTGAATTCCTCAATCTCCGAGGGCCTACGGATTTACTCTCATCCCCTGCTGCTGGTGAAATAGTTTGGAGTGATTGGAGGGGAAGTTATGAGTCATCCCAGGCCCTGGTGTCTTTGTCACGGACTGTTAACCTTCACTGCTGGGATAATTACATTATTATCATAGAGACATGGGGGCCCAACTCTATTTTAGGGATGTGAATTATGCTACTTATGATTTACCAGGCAGGTAGGTACACTGCATGACCAAAAGTATGTGGACACCTGCTCGTCGAACATATCATTCCAAAATCATGGGCATTAAGAGTTGGTCCCCCCCCGTTGCTGCTATAAAAGCTTTCCACTAGATGTTGGAACAATGCTGCGGGGACTTGCTTCCATTCAGCCACAAGCATTAGTGAAGTCTGGCACTGATGTTGGGCGATTAGGCCTGGCTCGCGGTAGCATTCCAATTCATCCCAAAGGTGGTCGATGGGGTTAAGGTCAGGGCTCTGTGTAGGCCAGTCAAGTTCTTCCACACCAATCGACAAACCATTTCTGTATGGACCTCGCTTTGTGCACAGGAGCATTGTCATGCTGAAACAGAAAAGGGCCTTCCCCAAGCTGTCATTGTATGCTGTTGCTTTACAGTTGGCACTATGCATTGGGGCACAGGTAGCGTTCTCCTGGCATCCGCCAAACCCAGATTCGTCCGTTGGACTGCCAGATGGTGACGCGTTATTCATCACTCCAGAGAGCGCATTTCCATTGCTCCGGAGTCCAATGGCGGCAAGCTTTATACCACTCCAGCCGACGGTTGCCATTGCGCATGTTGATCTTAGGCTTGTGTGGAAACCCATTTCATGAAGCTCCCGACGAACCGTACTTGTGCTGACGTTGCATCAAGGCAGTTTGGAACTTGTTAGTGAGTGTTGCAACAGAGGACAGATGATTTTTATGCACTTCAGCACTTGGCAGCCCTGTTCTGTGAACTTGTGTGGCCTACCAGTTCACGGCTTAGCCGTTGTTGCTTCTAAACGTTTCCACTTCACAATAACAGCACTTACAGTTGACCGGGGTAGCTTTAGCAGGGCAGAAATTTGACGAACTGACTTGGTATCCCATGACGGTGCCACATTGATAATCACTGAGCTCTTCAGTAAGGCCATTCTACTGACAATTTTTGTCTATGGAGATTGCATGCTTTCCTGAGATTGCATGGCTGTGTGCTCGATGTTACACACCTGTCAGCAACGGGTTTGGAGGAAATAGCCAAATCCACTCATTTAAAGGGGTTTCCACATACCTTTTGTGTGTATATAGTGTAGATGTTCACCCTCTTCCTTCTGCAACTAATGTTCACTTTATTTGGACAAAACAAAAGACAGAAAAGGAATTCCACCCCATAAGTTGTGTGTAAAGCTTGCTGATATACAGACACAGTTTATTGCTGTCTTATCTAGAAATGTAGAATTTCAGCAAATCATTAACCAGGTTTCCTTCCAACCATTTCATGTGAATGAATTAACTGATGCATGAAAACAGTCACAGCTGGGCTGATGGAAACAGGATATGCCGATACAATTTTTTAAATGGTGACAGACTATTTTGTTTGACATGGTGGGATCTTTTGTGTCGGGGAAATTGATTATGTGAGAAATGGAGGTCGAAACGCCTTTTATGCGCAAATATTGATGTAATTAACCATCATATTGAAATAAACGTATGTTGTGTGGTCCTCCCACTACGACTCAGGAAAGCATGCAGTTTATTAGGCTACAGATGAAATAAGTTATGATGAACTTCACAGGGTGGTGAAAGTGCACAGTGATGAGCTTGATGCTCCTTTCTAATAAATATAGAGGGTCTTATTCTGGTGACATGATGATCGATGCTTTGCTGCCATTTGACAAATACAAATAATATTGCTCTTCTCCATAATAATCTCATAAGGCATGTAGCCTACCCACACTGTATCGGCCAGCTGTTGGGTAAAGTGCACGTGCCAAGATCAGAGTGGGCACCCCTGCTCTAAAACCAATAGGTTTTGTGACAAAATATATGTTTATGTGCACTATGTCATCACACACAGCCTTTTATCCACAACAAGTTCATTTGATGGAAACCCATCTCTGGTGGAAAATGCACATATTGTGTTATGCAGATTGGATAGAAACCTAGCTATTTAGTGTAATTTGTATTCTGCCTACATTTATCAGTCAACCTTTTTAAATTACGTTTGTTTTTGGCATGCGTAATGTAGGCATGCGTAATGTAATTTGCTAACATCTACGTCCTCTTGTCCCCTCAGGTTCTGTGAGTCTCCCACCAGTGACTTGGAGATGAGGAATGGCCGGGGCCGGGGCAAGAGGATGAGACCCAACAGCAACACACCCGTCAACGAGAACAGCAACTCGTCGGACAACAAGGGCAGCGGCACCAGCAAGACACGTGCCGCCAACAACAACAGTAAGGGCCGGCGGGGCAGCCAGACGTCGTCGGAGCGCCGCACGCCACCCAACAGCAACACAGAGGACGTCAAGGCCAGCCCCTCATCGGCCAGCAAGCGCAAGTCCAAACCTGCCTCAGACATGGAGCCCAACTCCAGCTCTGAGGACACCAAAGGCAACAAGCGCATGCGCACCAACTCCAACAGCGGAGTAGGAGGGGCGCTTCCCCCTGTCCTTCCCCCTATCCCCTCAATTAAAACTGAGCCCCAGCCCCGACACTCGACCGCAACTGTCCCTCGCCGGTCCTCATCGACTGCCCGCACCCCGGCTGCAACAAGAAGTACAAGCACATCAACGGCCTCAAGTACCACCAGGCACGCGCACACAACGACGACGACGACATCAAGCTGGACCTGGATGGGGACAGTGAGTACGGGGAGGACTCCACGCTTCATCCTGAGCCGGGGAACTGCAACGGGGCCTCCAGTTCTCACAAAGGCTGCCTGTCTCCCGCACGGTCTGTCACCCCCAAAGGAAGGGGCTTTGACTGCCAGAGTCCGTCTCCTTCCCCGGGCAAGTTTGGTTCCAAACAGAGTAAAAAGAAAGGTGGCGACGCTGACCCTGAAGCAAGCGGCATACCAATGGAAGGCTGTGACGACGGACCCTGTCTCACCGACGAGGCCAGCAACGACGGCATGGAAAAGTCCAAGTCCCAGAAAAAGTCCAAGACCGACAAACTATCTCAGAAGAACATGAAGTCATCGTCCCGGCCTGTACCCCCAGGGAGCGTAGCTTCCCAGCAGCTCTACTCCCTACAGGCCGCCTCTTTCCCTGCCGGGGGGCAACCCCAATGCTTCTCTAGGGATCCCGCCTATGATACAGGGCATCCCCAAAAGCCCCCAGATGAAGGGCACCCAGCCCACCAAACCCCCCGCCGCGATGGGAGACCCTGCCACGCTGAACCCTGCCGCGCTGAACCCTGCTTCCAGTGCCTCAAAAGAAAAGAAGAAGAAGGAGAAGAAGAAGAGAGACAGCAGGAAGGAGGCAGAGAGCCCCAAGCCTCCGGGGAAAGGGGGGGAAACCAGAAGAGGGCAAGAGTCCCTACTCTGAGTCCTCAGAGCCAGGAAAAGGTGACGGGCTACTTAACGGCTCCTCGGACCCCCACCAGAGCCGTCTTGCCAGCATTAAGGCAGAGGCGGATAAGATCTACAGCTTCACCGACAACACCCCCAGTCTGTCCATAGGGGTGGCCAGCCGGATAGAGGGCTCGGGAATGCCTCAGCCACTCACGCCCCTCCACGTGGTCACCCAGAATGGTGGCGGAGCCGCCGACAACTCCTCGGTCAAGACCAACAGCCCGGCGTACTCGGACATCTCGGACGCAGGGGAGGACGGCGAGGGCAGACTTGTGGAGGGGGTGAAGATCAAGGTGGAGGACCAAGGTATCAGAGAAGGAGCAAAGAAAGCCTTGTTTCCCAGCCAGGCGCCCAACAAGGAGTCTCCGTACTATGCCGGCTATGAGGCCTACTACTCGCCCAACTACACCTGCCCGAGCCCCGGTGCCGCCAATCCAGGCATGCCGCACACCGAAAGTCCGGCATTGAAAGTGAAGCGTGAGGACGAACAGGAGAATGTGGAAGACAAGGTCAAAGTGGAGCCTCACGAAGATCGCAAACCCGAGATGAACGCCTCCAGTCAACAACAACATCATCATCATCATCAACAACAACAGCAGCAGCAGCAGCAGTCAGTCATCCAACAGCGCTCCAACATGTACATGCAGCCTCTCTATTACAACCAGTACTCCTACGTTCCCCCGTACGCCTACCACCCGGACCAGGCCTACCACAACCACCTGCTCAACACCAACCCGGCCTACCGGCACCAGTACGAGGAGCGCCAGCGCCAGGTGATCTCTGAGCAGCACCGGGCGGCGGTGGCGGAGAAGAAGAGCTCTGACGCGGCGGCCATGAAGGAACGCGAGGCCTCCATGAAGGAGGAGTGGAAGCAGAAGGCCTTGGGGCCGCCCACTCTCTCCAAGGCCCCTGGAAAGACGGACAGCCTGGCCAACAAGACCCAACAGAACCAGGGTAAGACCAGAGACTCTCCATCGGAGCCCTCCAAGGCCTCCGCCACAAGCCTGAAAGGAGAGGTATCTAAGTCCCAGCAGGCCGAAGGGCTGAAGATGAAGCTGAGTGAAGGGGGGCACCATGGGAAGGAGGACTCCAAGCCAAGCCTAGACTCCAGAGCAGGGATAGAGCAAGCCATGTGGTACAGACAGGTAAAAAAAAAAAAAACGTGCCCTATTATTTTTCATACTTAGGTGTGTTCTTATATTCTATTTGTACATATTTTATTATGTTAATGATTGCAGTGTAATGTGGTGATTGATGCTCATTTTAGATCATGTTTTGATCACTTGTAGCCCTTCTAGAGTTGTGGAGTTGTTTTAGAGAGGTATCCCTGACTTAACTCATTCACACCATCTGTCTACCCCAAGCAGACCCAGATGGAGGACGAGCAGCAACAACCACCACCGCGGTGGAAAGACGAGAGAGACCGAGAGCGAGAGAGAGACCGCGACCGCAAAGGAAAGGACGACAGGCCCAACAGGCCCAAGGAGAGTGGTGGTCCGAAAGAGGAGGATGGCGCTGGTCCAAAAGAGAGCACAGACCCCAGAACGTCTTCTGCTGAGGACCAACGGGCCATGGGCAAAGACCCTCGCGCCAATGCCCACATGCAGTTCTCCTCAGCCCTGGCGCAGCACCAGGGTTACATGCCCTATATGCATGGTTACCCTTATGGGCAGGGCTATGACCCCAGCCACCCCGGGTACAGAGGCATGCCCACAGTCATGATGCAGAATTACCCAGGTAACCACACCAGCTCAACTATTGGTATAGAAAGGAACCACTTGGGTGAATGCGCATTTGCCCAAAAAATCTTTCTACAAATGTTTTGATATTAAGCCATGAATCAAATGAACACAATGACCTGTCCCCCATGTTAGGTTCCCCCTACCTGCCTGCGGGCTATCCGTTCTCCCCTTACGGTGGCAAGATGGCCGGCGGTGAGGAGGAGGCGAGGGGAGGTGACAAGTCACGCGCCAGCCCCACGGTGAGCGGCAAGGCAGCTTCGGTGGACTCCAAGGCCCTGGACATCCTGCAGCAGCACGCCAGCCAGTACAAGAGCAAGTCCCCCACGGTGGGCGACAAGCTGTCCCATGAGAGGGACAGGGGAGAGAGGAGCGGCGGGGAGAGGGAACGAGAGAGGGACATGGAGCGGCCACGCTCCTCGCCCTCCCAGCGCATCATGCCCTCCCATCACCACCTGGGATACCCGCTGCTCTCGGGCCAGTATGATCTGTCCTACACTACAGGTCAGTCGCAGCCAATCACCACTTTTACTATTATGACTGACAAGGCTTTCGGAAACTCTTACTGATACACAACTGATGTACCCTCCCGACTGATGTACCCTCCCGACTGATGTACCCTACCCTCCCGACTGATGTACCCTCCCGACTGATGTACCCTCCCGACTGATGTACCCTCCCGACTGATGTACCCTCCCCGACTGATGTACCCCCCCGACTGATGTACCCTCCCCGACTGATGTACCCTCCCGACTGATGTACCCTCCCCGACTGATGTACCCTCCCCCGACTGATGTACCCTCCCCCGACTGACCCCTGACTGATGTACCCTCCCTGACTGATGCACCCTCCCCTGACTGATACTGATTTTCCGACTGATGCACATACATTTTCCGCCTCGCACAGGTCTCTCGTCATCAGCTATTGTTGCCAGTCAGCAAGCCGCAGCCCCCTCCCTCTACCCCCCGGCACGGAGATGAAAGCGGTAAGGCCCCTAGTCAGACAGACTGACAGGCACACAAACAGAATAAAATGGATCTTAAAGAGAAAAATACATTAGCAGACACAGAGCGCAGTTCAATAACCAAATGGACGGTATCACACCAAATACTTGGTACTGTGTACACACTAACCAAACTGTGTCATAGACGATGCCAATGGAGACAGTCTTACTGGGGTCTGACACATACAACCACAATGACTAAATACTTTACAATTTACATACTTTTAAAATGTGAGTGTGTGTGTCTCTATCAGTTACACATACACGTCAGTACATACACACAACAAGTAGGTCACGCCAATGGGAGTATCACGGTCTCATTAGTCAGACAAATAGATACTGGGGTCAGATGTGCCCGTATGGACAGAGAGCATGGTGGGAAAAGATGTAGACATGCAGTATATTGACAACCTGTAGCTTCTATGCCTCATTACATATGATAAATTATGCTTTACTTTACAATCGCACTGACTTAGTACTACTGGCCTGTGTAACAGTCTGATACACAGCTCCCTGGGAAAAGACTTGGTACTACTGTACAACAGTCTGATACACAGCTCCCTGGGAAAAGTCTTAGTACTACTGTACTGTACAACAGTCTGATACACAGCTCCCTGGGAAAAGACTTAGTACTACTGTACTGTACAACAGTCTGATACACAGCTCCCTGGGAAAAGACTTAGTACTACTGTACTGTACAACAGTCTGATACACAGCTCCCTGGGAAAAGACTTCAACAAAGGCTCGACTGTGCTAGCGAGCAGCCTCAGTATGCAGCAGCAACAGCTCTTATGCCTTCAGTTCAGTTGTTCGTCCTAAGCAGGTAGAATCACAGTAGTGTTACTGTAATAGAGACAGCGTAATCACAGGCTGCCCTGACCTCTAGTGGCTGACCTCTGCCTTGTTTCTGGATGTGGAATACCTTATCTAGAGTCTTCTGTTAGATTTGCTTCCTCAGCTTGGTATTCAAGTGTAAAATGTCACTCACATAGACGTCACAGTGGTCAAAACGGCTGCATTTAAATGTTTTTGCCATTTATACATTTTGAGGTAATATTGTAATTTACAATAGTAGTGATACTAGTCATTAGATTGGGTCATCTACGCGTCGTCATTAGATTGGGTCATCTACGCGTCGTCATTAGATTGGGTCATCTACGCGTCGTGAACATAGTTTTGAACTTGAATTTAGCCAACCATTTTCTGTCTTGTGTCATTTCCACAGGGAGACGTGACCGACACCTCGCCACCCTGCAAAGATTCATGTGACTGGCTCACATGAGGAAGCCCTGGGCTCCGAGTCCATTTTAGACATCAGTTGAATGGTGTTTCTATATTTGTAGTTCTCTGCCTGAATGTCCGGCAGATTATTTTTTTTTCTCCTAGCAGCATCTTTTTCCCTCGTTTCCCTCCTGCCCCACAGTGGACTGGGACTGACCTCATCCAAGGTTCAAAGCCATCACTGTCTGCCCATGTGCACACCTCCGCTGATATCTATTGGTCTTTGCACTGTTGATGAACGAACACATGCAAAAATAGACCAATTGACTGCCTGAAAAGCTGAAAAGGGTTTCTGACTGCATAGTTTTTTTTAGTCCCTTGCAGAACGGGGCTGGGTGGCTGGGGGGGATGATGGGGGAGGGGTCAAACTAAAATAAAGACTGACAAAACTAAACAAGTGAATCATGTTGAAATGTTTGAACTTGCTGTTGTTGACCTGTTGTACCCAGTGTGCCAGTATATCCTGACAATTATCATTAGTAGGTTTACTGTGTGTGGTGAAAGGACGCTTGAGGAGAGAGGCTCAACCTCCTCAGACTTATATAGGCGTTGAAGGGTTTGTTTTCTCGTCCCTCAACCAGCCATTTGCTCGCTAAACACCTCTTGGTTCACTTTTCAGGGATAGACATAATTATTGTGTGAAGGGAACACATTCACCTCACAGTTCATGTTTTGTGTTTTCTTGACATTTGCATTGTTCATTTCACGGCATGAGTGACTTTTCTTTCAGTTAACTTGATTCCTCCCCACTTCCCAATCCATCCTTTAATGTGTTTTTGATACGCCAGTCTCACTTCACCCTTTCCATACACTGAATCAACCAAATCACACACATACCGTGGCTCACTCTGATCAATATTGCACTGACTGATGGACAGTTGTAACCATGATTTCTGTTCAGAAGTGTAGAGCTGTTTGTTACCTCAGAACACTGGGGATCATCTACTGAAGAGGTCGGCCATTTTCACTTGTCAGCCTACAGTACCTTACTGGTCCTTCAATCGGCACAGCAAATGGACCAACTCGTTATCCTGTCAATTTCCATGGAGGAAGAATCAAACAACTGATTGCAGAGGATGAGGAAGGATGCACAATGTAAAGTCAAGGCATAACCAGGGAGGAGCAATGCCTGGCTAGACAACACACAACCAACCACGCACATCTAGCTCAGAGCGACCCCATCCCATCAGCAACACCACTTGTGTGGGCAGCGCTTCACTCCTATATATCCTTGGCTTAGCAACCCTTCCCCCGTGTTACAGTAGTGCAGCACTGAGCCAATGGGGGAGTCCCAGTAGATTCAACCAAGCCTGGCCAATGTCTGGCACTCCTATCACTGGGTGGCCCTTCAGGTGACAACTGCCAGAGACTGTTACATGGTCACATTACAGCTGGGCTCCCCTCATTCAGTAGAGGGACATCACCTCATTCAACCCCTATCTCTGCCACTCACCTCATTCAACCCCTATCTCTGCCACTCACCTCATTCAACCCCTATCTCTGCCACTCACCTCATTCAACCCCTCTCTCTGCCACTCACCTCATTCAATCTCTGCCACTCACCTCATTCAACCCCCTATCTCTGCCACTCACCTCATTCAACCCCTATCTCTGCCACATTCAACCCCTCTCTCTGCCACTCACCTCATTCAACCCCCTATCTCTGCCACTGGTTTTCAACCCCGATCTCTGATCTCTGCCACTCACCTCATTCAACCCCTCTCTCTGCCACTCACCTCATTCAACCCCTATCTCTGCCACTCACCTCATTCAACCCCTATCTCTGCCACTCACCTCATTCAACGGATCTCTGCCACTCACCTCATTCAACCCCCGATCTCTGCCACTCACCTCATTCAACCCCCTCTCTCTGCCACTCACCTCATTCAACCCCCTCTCTCTGCCACTCACCTCATTCAACCTCTAGACCAGTGGGGCACACAAGGGGTTTTGGAGATGAGGGGGAGTGTAGTCAGACCAGTGGGGCACAAGGGGTTTTGGAGATGAGGGGGAGTGTAGTCAGACCAGTGGGGCACAAGGGGTTTTGGAGATGAGGGGGAGTGTAGTCTCTCAGACCAGTGGGGCACTAGGGGTTTTGGAGATGAGGGGGAGTGTAGTCTCTCAGACCAGTGGGGCACTAGGGGTTTTGGAGATGAGGGGGAGTGTCATCTCTCAGACCAGTGGGGCACAAGGGGTTTTGGAGATGAGGGGGGAGTGTCATCTCTCAGACCAGTGGGGCACTAGGAGTTTTGGAGATGAGGGGGTGTTAATCAAAAGTTATTTAAAAACGGTCACAGTGATCTTAGATTTGTTCTTTACCTGTTTATTTATTCAAGAACCCTTTTTGGAGAAGATCTAAGGGATGTTGTCTGGATTGAAGCATGGATGAACTCTTGAGTTGAGAAGCTTAATTGAACCTTTGTGCCCATTTTAAGCAAGTAGCCATGAAATGATGCCTCCGTAGTGGGATACAGCACTTAAAACACAACACAATGTCCTCCCCTCTACTAATGCAGACGCTGCAACAAGACTCCTTTCCTATTCACACAAAGTAGTCGCTATACAATGTATAGAAAAGGCTTCATATGGTGCGTGAGCTGGAGTCGTTGAGAGTGAAGTAAACCAGTCATTAAAAGTCAAAGATGTATATTTATTTTTTCTATTTTCAGGGAGGGGTACTTGCGCTATACAAACGAGGCTTGTTGACAGTCTGCCCTGTAAGAAACTGTGGAATGTTCCAGAAGTCAACATACTGCTGGCCAGAACATTATCACGATTGTCAGGTAGCTTTTTTTTTATTTTAAATTTAGTTCAGTATTGAAGTACATATATACACCTGGATTTCACTAACTTGAACCTGCTAGCTTGGTGGTGTAACCCCTTGTTAAGGACTAGGACAGTTAACATATTAGTCTCATTGTGTTGCTAGTTTCTTGTCCTAGGACTAGGACAGTTAACATATTAGTCTCACTAGTTTCTTGTCCTATAGGACTAGGACAGTTAACATATTAGTCTCATTGTGTTGCTAGTTTCTTGTCCTATAGGACTAGGACAGTTAACATATTAGTCTCATTGTGTTGCTAGTTTCTTGTCCACAAATGGAATGGTGTTGCGACCTGTATATCTGAATGTGACAGTGTTGATGTCCTGTACAACTAATATCTAATAGAAATATGGACCGCTGTGATGTTGTATGACGCACCAGTGGATTGTCATTTCTACATGTCCCAAGCAGAATGGCTTTCCACTATACTGGAGGAAGAGACCAGTGCATTGCTCCAAAGGACAGCGATTTAGACTTGGTAGTAGGTTGAATAAGAATCGTATTGCCTTGGGGGTATGATAAAGCCACACAAGCAAGTACTTACTATCCAGCAACAAAGGAAAAAGCTCTTGATTTTGTCTTGTTATTTTTGGAGGACTTTCTTTGTTAGCTTCTCTTTGATTGAGTTGTTTTTTTGTTCTCCAGAACGGCAGTTTCTTCAGTTGTCTCAATTGGTGCTTATAAAAACATCCTTTATCCCTTGGGAACAAAGACACTCTTTCCGACTTCTTAAATTAGCAGATCATGTCTTGTCTCCCTCCTCACGGGCCCTCTCGTCTCCTCCTCACCTTCCTCACGGGCCCTCTCGTGTCACTCAAAACCCTCAAAGTATCAGTCACTGGTACTTGCAAGGATGTTTACAACGGTTACAACGGTTTTCATTTCTATGGTTGAGCCCTGTCTCCTGTGGTCTCACCCCTTCCCTCCCTCTTCTCCTTCATCCTCCCCTTCAGGAGTTTATGTCAAGTGTGCATTACCACCACGGTTCTTTTTTATACAATACTGTAACTTGCCTTTGTACATTTGGGCGAAAAATAAATCTTTTTATGAGACAATCATATCTGTCATGTCTGACTGGCTTGCTTTATTCAGTCATAAGGGGTTGGAGGTGGACAATCGAAATGATAGCTATTGCATATGTTGAGAAATTATTTTGTTTATCAAATGCATGTCAATGCTTCTTCATTAACTTGAATGTCACTAATTGACAAATTTCTGTTAATATGATCAAATATATGAAGATATGATACTGTGGTTCAACAGTAGTGTGTTGACTTGGCACTGTTTCTCAACCTCCGGTTCCAGGACCAGCACCGGCCCCTGGGATTTTGCTGATTGGTCCCTTACAGGGATGTATTAAAGCAATGAGCTAAAATAACCACTAGAGGGTGGTGTTCCCAAATAATTATAATATAATTATATAATATAATTATGGGCTATTATGCAAATTGTCTATATAGAATTTCATAATACACACCGGTAACATACGCCTCCATTGACCTAAACAGGCAATTTACTCAAACTTTCCTCAGTAAAATTTGAGGCTTAGTACAAAGAACATAACATTTGAGGACATTTTCATCATCGATCACCACTTCATCCATACTTCATTGCACCTTTTGGTAAACCTTTCAAATGGGTAGTTTGTCTTAATGGCTGCTGAACAAGCCCAGCCAACAGTTAGGATATTTTCCTAAATACCCACCCCCAAGTCCCTTCTCTCCATCCAGGGTGCTCCGCGTGCAACAAAGTGATGATTCTGCTGCAACAGCGGGGGAGAGATTATGCAAGGATGATTTTGTTCAGTGTAAATGTGAAATCTGATTATCCCCTGTGTTCTCAGTGGGGGAGGGAGAGTGTAAGGTCTGGGAGGGGGGTGAGCGGGGTTAGCTAGAGGAGAGAGGGTGGAGATGTGCTGAGGCAATGGCTTTTACAGCAGGCGCCTGGAAGTAGGAGGAGCAGGGTAGAGACTCAATGGCAGGGATGACGTGGGGATGCGGTACGGCACGGTAGTACGCAGCGGAGGCTCCTCTTGCCCTGCGACGACAAGGGCGCGGTTGCCGACAGCGCAGGTGTTAATGGGATGCACTATCTACGCAGCCAGCCCTGAGGCCCTGCCAGGCGACGAGGCCACAGGCCGGGACCACCGACACCACCACCGACCCCATGGTCCCTGCAACCAGAAGATACCAGCCAGGTCAGTCAGCCCTGTTACCTGCCCTGTCAGTCAGCCCTGTTACGTGCCCTGTCAGTCAGCCCTGTTACCTGCCCTGTCAGTCAGCCCTGTTACCTGCCCTGTCAGTCAGCTCTGTTACCTGCCCTGTCAGTCAGCCCTGTTACCTGCCCTGTCAGTCAGCCCTGTTACCTGCCCTGTCAGTCAGCTCTGTTACCTGCACTGGCAGTCAGTCCTGTTACCTGCCCTGTCAGTCAGTCCTGTTACCTGCACTGGCAGTCAGCCCTGTTACCACCTGCCCTGTCAGTCAGCCCTGTTACCTGCGCTGTCAGTCAGCCCTGTTACCTGCCCTGTCAGTCAGCCCTGTTACCTGCCCTGTCAGTCAGCCCTGTTACCTGCCCTGGCAGTCAGCCCTGTTACCTGCCCTGTCAGTCAGCCCTGTTACCTGCACTGGCAGTCAGTCCTGTTACCTGTTCACTTTCTTTGGTGAGGCAATATTTAGGTCGGTTTCTCAGAACCAGACTAAGATCATTCCTGGACTAAAAAGCACTCTAGTCCAGTAGTAGCCATATTTTGGGTTGAAGAAACCGTCATGTACAGTGCAAACATAAGGAACAACGGTGGGATTTCTCCTAGTGTGGAGGTTTGTGTAATGACTTCCTTGAACTGAGATACAACTTCTATTTACTGATGTGACTTTTCCCTTGAACCTCAGAGCTGTGGAACATCCACCTTCTACACTACTAGTAAAGGTCTATGCTAGCTTCTTCTCTACGTGTATTAGTATGCTCACAGACAGCAGGCAGGTGTTGTGTATTCACAGTGTAAACCGTGTCTATCCTCTACGTTGACTTTATTCACCCCTGACGTTGTTCCATGATTAATAGAGCTCAAGGGGGTGAGTGTGAGTGTGTGCATCCTCAGTGGCAACAGAAAGATTCAAGGATATCAGAGACTCATGTGTTCTGGTAGTCAGTTAGCCTATAAGTACTGGTAGGAGTACATTGAATAGAAGTAATACAGTAACAATATGAAACTGGTCGGGTGCAGGAAATAATATCAGCAGGATGGAGAGTAAAAGAAAGTCATGGTTGTGATGGTATGGTGTTTCTTAAGAGGATGGAAATACTAGTAGCAGGGTTTTCAGCACCACAGATCTTTGCACAGTGTCCTCCCTGCACAAGCTAAATAACACCAATATGCAGTGTTATTTAAAATAACTTTGACTGTAACAGACCAAATACAGCTATATTTTGGGGGGGCTTAGGCCAACTCAGGAAAATGATGCCATTGTATTGATGTATAATTTATTCAACTCAGACATGGATTTATCAGTTGTATTACCATATAAAGTCTGAATCCAACTTCATATAACAATTATAAACACCTTACTTGAAAAGGCTACTGTGGTAGGCCTAATGTGATTTACTTACACCACTCTGTAAGGTGAAAAGGTGCAGTTACGTTCTCCCTTGGAATATAACAAAATAGATAGATTTAAATTGCATTCGGTTGTATCATTAGTTACTTGCCATCTCTCATCAGCCTAGGTCGATATTTGCCATTCGGATCTACATTCGTAAAATATAAAGTACGCATTTACCAAGGTTACACGATTAGGTTATTTTAAATCCGTTGATCAAAGCTTTACCAAACCGTGAATGACACAGCGGTGGCGTATTCTCAACCAACCTCGGATTCCCTGCGCAACAAGTTGACAAGCGGCCAGTGCTTCTTGTCTCGCCGCATGTCTCTTTGCTTCAGATTGTGTCATTTTTCGCAATTCTAATTCTTTTTTTCCCCCATGGACATTTCGCTATAGCTACTTTGCGCCATGTGAAGCTGTGTCTGGTACCAATTCAACCTTGTGGAGGACATGACCGTTACTTCGGCTGGATAAAATAAGACGACTGGCCTACCTGTGCAGCGGTACGTTGCGGAAGGTTATTCGTAAAGGCAAAGATTGCGTGAGTTGACAGTCTCTCTCATCTCTAGAGTTTGTCGTCTATTTTTTTATTGACAAACGCATAAGTTGTTTATAATGAATCTAGGCCCTAATGTAAGTAACTCGGATGTATGAAGTAGGGCAGGCTGTATAAGCAGGTTATTAGTCTGGTTTCTAAATCAATTGGGGCAGTCCCGCCAATAACCTCATGATTGTATACCTTCTACTTTATCACAGCCTACAGGCATATAACTATAAAAATGGTCAGATTTATTTTATTTATCACATTTTAGCCTCTATACTTTCTATATTTTTCAATGAGTGACATTCCTACAATATATTTGTTTCTGAAAATTATTTGAAGCTCGCATTTGTTGACAAAGGATCAACAAAACTGTGAACAATGTAGGTACAGTATGCTACTTTTTTTACAATACGCTTTTTGGTTAAAATAAGGGTAGACATTCATACTAATGCCATTTGCGTATTTGAGTAATATTGTTCAAAAACCAAGGGGTTATTTCTAATTAGTTGTGGAAATCTTAGACGACGTGGTTTAAATCTAAGCGTCAGTGACGACTAGTCGACGGTTGTTTGCTGTAGACAGGAGTCTACCTAATCAGAGCCATTTGAATGGGCGCAAGTAATGTCCCTCTCTACACACTCACGCTTGCTTGAAAGGAGCCCTCAATGTAGCTCCTTTTGAAATTCAAATTATTTGTATTTCCTGTAAGGGAACTTTGTGTGGTGACGAATTGTTCAAGACACATCAACATAGAACATTAAAACATGTAGGCTACAGTACACATGCAAGCAGATGTGTCAAACAAAACCTGTTGCAAAGGATCTGGCCTTGCAATACAAGTGCATCCTGTCTCTGATTCTGTAGAGTAACTGTTAAACTCACAAACAGGATATTGACCAACCTCCACTCATATTGTCATCTTGTTTATCTTGTGGGGAGAGAACCGGTCCAGAGAACCGGTCCAGGATGCCTATATAGTCCACAGTCTCCGCTTGTAGTGTAGCAGTGTGGATACGGTATCTCACAGACCCAAAGTCCTTCTTTGTATTATGGTTTCATAGACAACTACCTGCATCACATTTTGCCTGATTGTAGTCCATATGTAGGCAACAGGTACAAATATGGACTAGCCTTTATAACTAATAATAATGGAGGCTACAGATGTATTGGTGATTAGGCCACATCAGGACCACAATATGACATAACCCAGCTGCAGCCAATTATGCAATGCATGCCTTTCTCAGATGCAGGTGGTAGCTAAAGTACTCAGGGCCCTATTAAATCCCACTCCACTTCCTCCCTTACCTTCACTGAGCTCAACTGGAATTAAAGGCCACCTGACTGCAGGCGTTCAGCTTGAACAAGCCCTTTGGTTTGCACAGCTGTGGTGAACCATGAGAGAGGAGAAATGGTTGATCACATTCCGTGTTATTTTTTAATACATGCTCTTATGGATCATTTATTGCCCGTGGTTTGGCTTAGACTTCAATTTGTCCTGCCATTGCTGACTCTTGTAAGCGTCAGCTGTTCTGGAATAAGATAGCTGAGATTGATAATGATCCTTGTTTGAGGCCTGCTCTCTCAGCCCCGTCTGACCCTATAGTAAAGTGACACCACCAGACACTATCTGAGGTCAAGAGGGAGCGGCGCATCATAGCCTGTTCGGGTGTGAGGGGCCACCGAGAGAGAGAGAGAGTGTGAGACTTGGAGGTATAGGCTTCCACTGACTGCTTACGGAGTATATTGGTCAACATTAACAGAAGATGGATGATATGAATGGCTTCATCATCAATGAAAAATGACATGATCTATACAGTATGTCTCACTATATTGTATTGTGTAATTAGATATCATGATATACTGTATTATAGAGGTTGTTGTATTGTTTTGGCTCATTGCAACTTCTACCTGGAACGTCATTGACCTTGACAGCCTATCGCCTCCGTTAGATTATATTGTGTCCATGACTCAGACCTGTTTGTTTGCTTTCCCCGTCTCTCTAGAGACCACGAGACAGGGAGGTGAAGGAGAAATGGTGTGATGCACCTTTAACAGTAGAGGTCCTAGAAACTGCAGCTGGCTTAACTAGATTAGAGTTAATTCGATTGGAGGACGTCTTGTGATGGCTCTGTAGATGTGCCCTAATCAGCAGGAGGACAAGGAGGATGAGAGGGATGAAGGCTCACATTTAACATTCATATATGGACAATGGTGTGGCCTTTGTCTCTGTTATAAGCCAAGTCAGAGTGAGAGGACTCCATACAAGGAGCCAAGAGGTCCGTTTGGATTCGTATTCCACAGATCGTTTTCTTGTAAGTATTCCACACTAGTTAAACATCTCAGATCATCATTGCTTGGTGTCTCAACCACACAAACCATTTTTTGTTTGCATAACTTGGTGCCATTTTTCATGTTGTTTCTGGTCATTCTGTTATAACCGAAGTTGACATTGACAAGAACTTCCATAGCTTGTGATGCGTTGGCTACCATCTCTTGAAACAACATTTTCAGGTTGTGTTTGTGCCTCATTCACAGAACACAAGAGACTTGGTCCACAGAAAAGTCTGCACTCTGCAACTTAAGGTAAAGGGCTCCCCCCCCCCCTCCACTCTGCCCCCTGTTAAATCAGACCAAGTCTGCACTCTGGAACTTAAGGGAAAGGGCTCCCCCCCCACCACTCTGCCCCCTGTTAAATCAGACCAAGTCTACACTCTGCAACTTAAGGGAAAGGGCTCCCCCCCACCACTCTGCCCCCTGTTAAATCAGACCAAGTCTGCACTCTGCAACTTAAGGTAAAGGGCTCCCCCCCACCACTCTGCCCCCTGTTAAATCAGACCACGTCTGCACTCTGGAACTTAAGGTAAAGGGCTCCCCCCCACCACTCTGCCCCCGGTTTGTCCAATTGAAAACAACGAGTCACACAAAGACGTGATGATAAAATGTCCCTTGGTCTTCTGTCTGTTCAGGGAATGGAGGGGTTTAATAGGGTATTATGGGTAAACAATGTCCACGCCAACGGGTTGTAGAATTTGGTGACATTTTCTGGGAATGATGATACCCAGCCCTGAAGTTGCTCCCTCTCGGCCAGTGAAGGTTTTAGGAGAAGTCATTGGTTCAGATGGAATGAACCAGGCCAATTGGAGATAATAAGCAGGAAACTCAGCATGTGATAAATGGCCAGACTGAGTCAGGGATTTTCTAGAAAACACAAAGCTATTATCAGTCAGTCACACCTGTGATTATACAGAGGATGTGGTAACTACTGCCTTTCTCCCAAAAGGGTCATAGTATCATCCAGTGCACATGTGTGTGAGTTAGTGGAATGGTGTGTACGTGTGTGTGAGTTAGTGGAATGGTGTGCACATGTGTGTGAGTTAGTGGAATGGTGTGCGCGTGTGTGTGTGTGAGTTAGTGGAATGGTGTGTGCACGTGTGTGTGAGTTAGTGGAATGGTGTGTACATGTGTGTGAGTTAGTGGGATGGTGTGTACGTGTGTGTGAGTTAGTGGAATGGTGTGTACGTGTGTGTGAGTTAGTGGAATGGTGTGCACGTGTGTGTGAGTTAGTGGAATGGTGTGCACATGTGTGTGAGTTAGTGGAATGGTGTGCGCGTGTGTGTGAGATAGTGGAATGGTGTGTGCGTGTGTGTGAGTTAGTGGAATGGTGTGCGCGTGTGTGTGAGTTAGTGGAATGGTGTGCACGTGTGTGTGAGTTAGTGGAATGGTGTGTATGTGTGTGTGAGTTAGTGGAATGGTGTGTGCACGTGTGTGTGAGTTAGTGGAATGGTGTGTGCACGTGTGTGTGAGTTAGTGGAATGGTGTGTACATGTGTGTGAGTTAGTGGAATGGTGTGTACGTGTGTGTGAGTTAGTGGAATGGTGTGTTTGTGTGTGTGAGTTAGTGGAATGGTGTGTGCACGTGTGTGTGAGTTAGTGGAATGGTGTGTACATGTGTGTGAGTTAGTGGGATGGTGTGCACGTGTGTGTGAGTTAGTGGAATGGTGTGTACGTGTGTGTGAGTTAGTGGAATGGTATGCACGTGTGTGTGAGTTAGTGGAATGGTGTGCACGTGTGTGTGAGTTAGTGGAATGGTATGCACGTGTGTGTGAGTTAGTGGAATGGTGTGCACATGTGTGTGAGTTAGTGGAATGGTATGCACGTGTGTGTGAGTTAGTGGAATGGTGTGCACGTGTGTGTGAGTTAGTGGAATGGTGTGCACATGTGTGTGAGTTAGTGGAATGGTGTGTACATGTGTGTTTGAAGAGCACAAGTGGTTGCTCGACAGTGTGCATGAAAGAGCATGAGAAAGTCACTCAGGCCCTGTGCACAGCTTCATTAACCTGTGTTTATTCGCTTGTATATTGATGTAGAATTTGCATGAATGGGTGTGTCCACGCATCAATATGAGCTGTGTTAGAATACGACACATGAGCCTGTGGATAACTGATGACAGCTCAACTCTGTGTTCAGGCCCAACACCATGACGGAACACCAGGAGCAGAATGACGAGGGAGTCCTCATCTCAACACAGGACCTGGAGACCTCAAAACACCAGGATACTCAAGGAGGCCATCCACAGTTCAGGTAGGTAACATGTACACACAGACAGACAGACAGACAGACAGACAGACAGACAGACAGACAGACAGACAGACAGACAGACAGACAGACAGACAGACAGACAGACAGACAGACAGACAGACAGACAGACAGACAGACAGACAGACAGACAGACAGACAGACAGACAGACAGACAGGATCTTTATCTGTATAGACTATTTCACACAAGCAGCCAGACAGACAGGTCCTCTGTATAGACTATTAGACACAGACAGACAGGTCCTCTGTATAGACTATTTCACACAAGCAGCCAGACAGACAGGTCCTCTGTATAGACTATTAGACACAGACAGACAGGTCCTCTGTATAGACTATTAGACACAGACAGACAAGTCCTCTGTATAGACTATTAACACAGCCAGACAGACAGGTCCTCTGTATAGACTATTAACACAGCCAGACAGACAGGTCCTCTGTATAGACTATTTCACACGAGCAGCCAGACAGACAGGTCCTCTGTATAGACTATTTCACACGAGCAGCCAGACAACCCTTCTGGCTTAATGTTGTCTGAATCCACTTTTGTCTCTTACATTCCTGCTACGGTGGGTTACGAGACAGCTACGTGAGGAAAGCTGCAGTCTGGGAGTGGATAGGGCACGGTGGTGTAACCTGACTCCACGTCACGGTGGTGGTGCAACCTGACTCCACGTCACGGTGGTGGTGCAACCTGACTCCACGTCACGGTGGTGGTGCCACCTGACTCCACGTCACGGTGGTGGTGCAACCTGACTCCACGTCACGGTGGTGGTGCAACCTGACTCCACGTCACGGTGGTGGTGCAACCTGACTCCACGTCACGGTGGTGGTGCAACCTGACTCCACGTCACGGTGGTGTAACCTGACTCCACGTCACGGTGGTGGTGCAACCTGACTCCACGTCACGGTGGTGGTGCAACCTGACTCCACGTCACGGTGGTGTAACCTGACTCCACGTCACGGTGGTGGTGCAACCTGACTCCACGTCACGGTGGTGGTGCAACCTGACTCCACGTCACGGTGGTGGTGCAACCTGACTCCACGTCACGGTGGTGGTGCAACCTGACTCCACGTCACGGTGGTGGTGCAACCTGACTCCACGTCACGGTGGTGGTGCAACCTGACTCCACGTCACGGTGGTGGTGCAACCTGACTCCACGTCACGGTGGTGGTGCAACCTGACTCCACGTCACGGTGGTGGTGCAACCTGACTCCACGTCACGGTGGTGGTGCAACCTGACTCCACGTCACGGTGGTGGTGCAACCTGACTCCACGTCACGGTGGTGGTGCAACCTGACTCCACGTCACGGTGGTGGTGCAACCTGACTCCACGTCACGGTGGTGGTGCAACCTGACTCCACGTCACGGTGGTGGTGCAACCTGACTCCGCGTCACGGTGGTGGTGCCACCTGACTCCGCGTCACGGTGGTGGTGCCACCTGACTCCGCGTCACGGTGGTGGTGCCACCTGACTCCGCGTCACGGTGGTGGTGCCACCTGACTCCGCGTCACGGTGGTGGTGCCACCTGACTCCGCGTCACGGTGGTGGTGCCACCTGACTCCGCGTCACGGTGGTGGTGCAACCTGACTCCGCGTCACGGTGGTGGTGCAACCTGACTCCGCGTCACGGTGGTGGTGCAACCTGACTCCGCGTCACGGTGGTGGTGCAACCTGACTCCGCGTCACGGTGGTGGTGCAACCTGACTCCGCGTCACGGTGGTGGTGCAACCTGACTCCGCGTCACGGTGGTGGTGCCACCTGACTCCGCGTCACGGTGGTGGTGCCACCTGACTCCGCGTCACGGTGGTGGTGCCACCTGACTCCGCGTCACGGTGGTGGTGCCACCTGACTCCGCGTCACGGTGGTGGTGCAACCTGACTCCTGGTCACGGTGGTGGTGCAACCAGACTCCACGTCACGGTGGTGGTGCAACCTGACTCCACGTCACGGTGGTGGTGCAACCTGACTCCACGTCACGGTGGTGGTGCAACCTGACTCCACGTCACGGTGGTGGTGCAACCTGACTCCACGTCACGGTGGTGGTGCAACCTGACTCCACGTCACGGTGGTGGTGCAACCTGACTCCACGTCACGGTGGTGGTGCCACCTGACTCCACGTCACGGTGGTGGTGCCACCTGACTCCACGTCACGGTGGTGGTGCCACCTGACTCCACGTCACGGTGGTGGTGCCACCTGACTCCACGTCACGGTGGTGGTGCCACCTGACTCCACGTCACGGTGGTGGTGCCACCTGACTCCACGTCACGGTGGTGTAACCTGACTCCATGTGGCGTTGACAGGTTCAAATCAAATCAAATTTATTTATATAGCCCTTCGTACATCAGCTGATATCTCAAAGTGCTGTACAGAAACCCAGCCTAAAACCCCAAACAGCAAACAATGCAGGTGTAAAAGCACGGTGGCTAGGAAAAACTCCCTAGAAAGGCCAAAACCTAGGAAGAAACCTAGAGAGGAACCGGGCTATGTGGGGTGGCCAGTCCTCTTCTGGCTGTGCCGGGTAGAGATTATAACAGAACATGACCAAGATGTTCAAATGTTCATAAATGACCAGCATGGTCAAATAATAATAAGGCAGAACAGTTGAAACTGGAGCAGCAGCACAGTCAGATGGACTGGGGACAGCAAGGAGCCATCATGTCAGGTAGTCCTGGGGCACGGTCCTAGGGCTCAGGTCAGTTGAAACTGGAGCAGGAGCATGGCCAGGTGGACTGGGGACAGCAAGGAGTCCTCATGTCAGGTAGTCCTGGGACATGGTCCTAGGGCCCAGGCCAGTTGAAACTGGAGCAGCAGCATGGCCAGGTGGACTGGGGACAGCAAGGAGTCATCATGTCAGGTAGTCCTGGGGCATGGTTCTAGGGCTCAGGTCCTCCGAGAGAGAGAAAGAAAGAGAGAAGGAGAGAATTAGAGAACGCACACTTAGATTTACACAGGACACCGAATAGGACAGGAGAAGTACTCCAGATAAACAAACTGACCCTAGCCCCCCGACACATAAACTACTGCAGCATAAATACTGGAGGCTGAGACAGGAGGGGTCAGGAGACACTGTGGCCCCATCCGAGGACACCCCGGACAGGGCCAAACAGGAAGGATATAACCCCACCCACTTTGCCAAAGCACAGCCCCCACACCACTAGAGGGAAATCTTCAACCACCAACTTACCATCCTGAGACAAGGCCGAGTATAGCCCACAAAGATCTCCGACACGGTACAACCCAAGGGGTGGGGGGAACCCAGACAGGCCGACCACAACAGTGAATCAACCCACCCAGGTGACGCATCCCCCCAGGGACGGCACGAGAGAGCCCCAGCAAGCCAGTGACTCAGCCCCCGTAACAGGGTTAGAGGCAGAGAATCCCAGTGGAAAACGGGGAACCGGCCAGGCAGAGACAGCAAGGGCGGTTCGTTGCTCCAGAGCCTTTCCGTTCACCTTCCCACTCCTGGGCCAGACTACACTCAATCATATGACCCACTGAAGAGATGAGTCTTCAGTAAAGACTTAAAGGTTGAGACCGAGTTTGCGTCTCTGACATGGGTAGGCAGACCGTTCCATAAAAATGGAGCTCTATAGGAGAAAGCCCTGCCTCCAGCTGTTTGCTTAGAAATTCTAGGGACAATTAGGAGGCCTCGTCTTGTGACCGTAGCGTACGTATAGGTATGTACGGCAGGACCAAATCAGAGAGGTAGGTAGGAGCAAGCCCATGTAATGCTTTGTAGGTTAGCAGTAAAACCTTGAAATCAGCCCTTGCTTTGACAGGAAGCCAGTGTAGAGAGGCTAGCACTGGAGTAATATGATCAAATTTTTTGGTTCTAGTCAGGATTCTAGCAGCCGTATTTAGCACTAACTGAAGTTTATTTAGTGCTTTATCCGGGTAGCCGGAAAATAGAGCATTGCAGTAGTCTAACCTAGAAGTGACAAAAGCATGGATTAATTTTTCTGCATCATTTTTGGACAGAAAGTTTCTGATTTTTGCAATGTTACGTAGATGGAAAAAAGCTGTCCTCGAAATGGTCTTGATATGTTCTTCAAAAGAGAGATCAGGGTCCAGAGTAACGCCGAGGTCCTTCACAGTTTTATTTGAGACGACTGTACAACCATTAAGATTAATTGTCAGATTCAACAGAAGATCTCTTTGTTTCTTGGGACCTAGAACAAGCATCTCTGTTTTGTCCGAGTTTAATAGTAGAAAGTTTGCAGCCATCCACTTCCTTATGTCTGAAACACATGCTTCTAGCGAGGGCAATTTTGGTGCTTCACCATGTTTCATTGAAATGTACAGCTGTGTGTCATCCGCATAGCAGTGAAAGTTTACATTATGTTTTCGAATAACATCCCCAAGAGGTAAAATATATAGTGAAAACAATAGTGGTCCTAAAACAGAACCTTGAGGAACACCGAAATGTACAGTTGATTTGTCAGAGGACAAACCATTCACAGAGACAAACTGATATCTTTCCGACAGATAAGACCTAAACCAGGCCAGAACATGTCCGTGTAGACCAATTTGGGTTTCCAATCTCTCCAAAAGAATGTGGTGATCGATGGTATCAAAAGCAGCACTAAGGTCTAGGAGCACGAGGACAGATGCAGAGCCTCGGTCCGATGCCATCAAAATGTCATTTACCACCTTCACAAGTGCCGTCTCAGTGCTATGATGGGGTCTAAAACCAGACTGAAGCATTTCGTATACATTGTTTGTCTTCAGGAAGGCAGTGAGTTGCTGCGCAACAGCCTTCTCTAAAATCTTTGAGAGGAATGGAAGATTCGATATAGGCCGATAGTTTTTATATTTTCTGGGTCAAGGTTTGGCTTTTTCAAGAGAGGCTTTATTACTGCCACTTTTAGTGAGTTTGGTACACATCCAGTGGATAGAGAGCCGTTTATTATGTTCAACATAGGAGGGCCAAGCACAGGAAGCAGCTCTTTCAGTAGTTTAGTTGGAATAGGGTCCAGTATACAGCTTGAAGGTTTAGAGGCCATGATTATTTTCATCATTGTGTCAAGAGATATAGTACTAAAACACTTGAGCGTCTCTCTTGATCCTAGGTCCTGGCAGAGTTGTGCAGACTCAGGACAACTGAGGTTTGGAGGAATACGCAGGTTTAAAGAGGAGTCCGTAATTTGCTTTCTAATAATCATAATCTTTTCCTCAAAGAAGTTCATGAATTTATCACTGCTAAAGTGCAAGTCATCCTCTCTTGGGGAATGCTGCTTTTTAGTTAGCTTTGCCACAGTATCAAAAAGGAATTTCGGATTGTTCTTATTTTCCTCAATTAAGTTAGAAAAATAGGACGATCGAGCAGCAGTAAGGGCTCTTCGGTACTGCACGGTACCATCCTTCCAAGCTAGTCGGAAGACTTCCAGTTTGGTGTGGCGCCATTTCCGTTCCAATTTTCTGGAAGCTTGCTTCAGAGCTCGGGTATTTTCTGTGTACCATGGAGCTAGTTTCTTATGAGACATTTTTTTAGTTTTTAGGGGTGCAACTGCATCTAGGGTATTGCGCAAGGTTAAATTGAGATCCTCAGTTAGGTGGTTAACGGATTTTTGTCCTCTGGCGTCCTTGGGTAGGCAGAGGGAGTCTGGAAGGGCATCAAGGAATCTTTGTGTTGTCTGTGAATTTATAGCACGACTTTTGATGTTCCTTGGTTGGGGTCTGAGCAGATTATTTGTTGCAATTGCAAACGTAATAAAATGGTGGTCTGATAGTCCAGGATTATGAGGAAAAACATTAAGATCCACAACATTTATTCCATGGGACAAAACTAGGTCCAGCGTATGACTGTGAGAGTGAGTGGGTCCAGAGACATGTTGGACAAAACCCACTGAGTCGATGATGGCTCCAAAAGCCTTTTGGAGTGGGTCTGTGGACTTTTCCATGTGAATATTAAAGTCACCAAAGATTAGAATATTATCTGCAATGACTACAAGGTCTGATAGGAATTCAGGGAACTCAGTGAGAAACGCTGTATATGGCCCAGGAGGCCTGTAAACAGTAGCTATAAAAAGTGATTGAGTAGGCTGCATAGATTTCATGACTAGAAGCTCAAAAGACGAAAACGTCATTTTTTTTTTTTTGTAAATTGAAATTTGCTATCGTAAATGTTAGCAACACCTCCGCCTTTGCGGGATGCACGGGGATATGGTCACTAGTGTAGCCAGGAGGTGAGGCCTCATTTAACACAGTAAATTCATCAGGCTTAAGCCATGTTTCAGTCAGGCCAATCACATCAAGATTATGATCAGTGATTAGTTCATTGACTATAATTGCCTTTGAAGTAAGGGATCTAACATTAAGTAGCCCTATTTTGAGATGTGAGGTATCATGATCTCTTTCAGTAATGACAGGAATGGAGGTGGTCTTTATCCTAGTGAGATTGCTAAGGCGAACACCGCCATGTTTAGTTTTGCCCAACCCAGGTCGAGGCACAGACACGGTCTCAATGGTGATAGCTGAGCTGACTACACTAACTATGCTAGTGGCAGACTCCACTATGCTGGCAGGCTGGCTAATAGCCTGCTGCCTGGCCTGCACCCTATTTCATTGTGGAGCTAGAGGAGTTAGAGCCCTGTCTATGTTGGCAGATAAGATGAGAGCACCCCTCCAGCTAGGATGGAGTCCGTCACTCCTCAGCAGGTCAGGCTTGGTCCTGTTTGTGGGCGAGTCCCAGAAAGAGGGCCAATTATCTACAAATTCTATCTTTTGGGAGGGGCAGAAAACAGTTTTCAACCAGCGATTGAGTTGTGAGACTCTGCTGTAGAGCTCATCACTCCCCTAACTGGGAGGGGGCCAGAGACAATTACTCGATGCCGACACATCTTTCTAGCTGATATGCACGCAGAAGCTATGTTGCGCTTGGTGATCTCTGACTGTTTCATCCTAACATCGTTGGTGCCGACGTGGATAACAATATCTCTATACTCTCTACACTCGCCAGTTTTAGCTTTAGCCAGCACCATCTTCAGATTAGCCTTAACGTCGGTAGCCCTGCCCCGGGTAAACAGTGTATGATCGCTGGATGATTCGCTTTAAGTCTAATACTGCGGGTAATGGAGTCGCCAATGACTAGAGTTTTCAATTTGTCAGAGCTAATGGTGGGAAGCTTCGGCGTCTCAGACCCCGTAACGGGAGGAGTAGAGACCAGAGAAGACTCGGCCTCTGACACCGACCCGCTGCTTAATGGGGAGAACCGGTTGAAAGTTTCTGTCTGCTGAATGAGCGACACCGGTTGAGCGTTCCTACAGCATTTCCTTCCAGAAACCGTGAGAAAGTTGTCCGGCTGCGGGGACTGTGCCAGGGGATTTATACTACTATCTGTACTTACTGGTGGCACAGACGCTGTTTCATCCTTTCCTACACTGAAATTACCCTTGCCTAACGATTGCGTCTGAAGCTGGGCTTGCAGTACAGCTATCCTCGCCGTAAGGCGAGCACAGCGGCTGCAATTAGAAGGCATCATGTTAATGTTACTACTTAGCTTCGGCTGTTGGAGGTCCTGACGAATCGTGTCCAGATAAAGCGTCCGGAGTGAAAAAGTCGAGGAAAAAATAAATATATGAACGGTAATTAAAAAGTGAAACCCGTAAAGTTGTCAGGTAGCAAAATAGGTTGGCAACAAAACGCACAGCAATTTGAAAACAAGCCTGCAAGTTGTGACCGGAAATGACGTCTGGTCTGAATGATAAATTAATATATTTTTCCTTGTGTCCAGTACTCTAGGTTGTACTCTAGAGTCCCAAATGCCACACCCTATTCCCTATATTGCTATGGGACTCTGGTCTAAAGGAGTGCACTATATAGGGAATAGGATGCTCTAACTGTGGACCTGCTGGGGCTTATATAACCAGGATCTAAGGCAGGAAGGGCATTCTAATCCTGGTGAAGCTGTCCTGGGATGGGATTTAACAGGGTAGGCTACTGCAGTGTGTTGTGACTGTGATGTGTTCTTTCTGTCATTGACTAGTGGGTGGGAACTCTGAACTGTGTTGTTCATGGGTGTGTCTCATTGGTTTACAGTGGATTTATTTTCATGGGTGTGTCTCATTGGTCTACAGTGGATTTATTTTAATGGGTGTGTCTCATTGGTCTACAGTGGATTTATTTTCATGGGTGCGTCTCATTGGTCTACAGTGGATTTATTTTCATGAGTGCATCTCATTGGTCTACAGTGGATTTATTTTCATGGGTGTGTCTCATTGGTCTACAGTGGATTTATTTTCATGGGTGCATCTCATTGGTCTACAGTGGATTTATTTTCATGGGTGTGTCTCATTGGTCTACAGTGGATTTATTTTCATGGGTGTGTCTCATTGGTTTACAGTGGATTTATTTTCATGGGTGCGTCTCATTGGTCTACAGTGGATTTATTTTCATGGGTGCGTCTCATTGGTCTACAGTGGATTTATTTTCAGGGTGCGTCTCGTTGGTCTACAGTGGATTTATTTTACTTATTTTGTTTCCTTCATGAATTGATGTGAAAGACAGAGAAGGGAAAGAAAATGGCTGGCCAGTGTCCACCATATTGCGTCACCTTTCCTATGGTTTTAGATGAATGCAGACGCTAGGTTTCTGTCCTAAAGGTAATAGTTCAGCCAAATTACAAATGGAAAGGTGACTGTTCAAGTAAATATCAGAACGACACAGAGGTAGGTTATGACATTGACCTCTCACCTTTGACCTCTCAGTACTCTTTGTCCCATTTTCTCTTTTCTTCAGCTGAATTATTGACAGTGAATCTGTATTTGTCTGCCTGAGGGAGGTATTCCCTTTCTAATGTATCATTCCTCAGGCTTGTAATTAGCTATGCCATTCAGCGCCGCAGCCAAGGACACTTTGAGACACACATATACACACTGTATCCATGGTTACACCTTCCACTTCTCACAGGAAGATAAACAACGCTCCTGCAGAAATCAATGACCTGTTTTGTTTTCAACCTGATGACTAAGGTTCAGGTAAGACAGGGGAAATATATGTTTGATAGATTTTGGACTGTTGGACTCTGCTGGACTTGAATATTGTTATTCAGATTAGTTTTGGTATCTTTATGTCTTCAAATATCTAAACGCTGTATTCCAGTAATTTACTGCAGGGAGATGGATGAAAAGAACAGGAGAGAGGATGTATTCCAGTAGTTTACTGCAGGGAGATGGATGAAAAGAACAGGAGAGCGGATGTATTCCAGTAGTTTACTGCAGGGAGATGGATGAAAAGAACAGGAGAGCGGATGTATTCCAGTAGTTTACTGCAGGGAGATGGATGAAAAGAACAGGAGAGCGGATGTATTCCAGTAGTTTACTGCAGGGAGATGGATGAAAACAACAGGAGAGACAGAAACAGAGCACAGTGCCTGTGTTTTTCAATAACCATGCTTCCCTCCACCTGGGAACAAGAGCAGCTGTTATTTATAGCCAGCCTCCAACAGGCAGGCAGGCAGGCAGGCAGAGGGACAAACTGTAGCCAACAACTCACCCACTCTAATATGGTGCCTACCCACTATAGATATCAGCTTTGTTGTTCAAGGTAATAAACGTGTTGCCACTACTCTTAGCACCTGTTGATGACAATAAATATCTAGAAGAGTGGAGCAAGCATATTGTCTATACTTGTGTCTATACTTTTGTCTAAACATTTTTGAACCTTTTTATAAACATTCAATCATTACAACATTGTAATAAATAATAGATATAGCCTTGCTAAATGTTATCCATGGAAGATAAATACAGGCATGTTGACTAGAGGATTATACGAGTGAGGCAGAGCTCTGTCCCAAGAGGAGAAATGAAAACCCCCAGCTATCCTCCACAGGGTTGCTAAGATCCCCCGTTTACTGCAGATGCTTATAGAATGAAAACATGGCCTTTTCCTCAAACACCAGAGAGAGAGAGAGAGAGAGAGAGAGAGAGAGAGAGAAAGAGAGAGAGAGAGAGACAGAGAGAGAGAGAGAGAGAGAGAGAGAGAGAGAGAGAGAGAGAGAGAGAGAGAGAGAGAGAGAGAGAGAGAGAGAGAGAGAGAGAGAGAGAGAGAGAGAGAGAGAGAGAGAGAGAGAGAGAGAGAGAGGGAGAGGGAGAGGGAGAGGGAGAGGGAGAGGGAGAGGGAGAGGGAGAGGGAGAGGGGCAGAGGGGCAGAGAGAGAGAGAGAGAGAGAGAGAGAGCGTGCTTTATCTGCTATTTGTATGTGTCAAATCTCTCCATTGGATCAAATCAAAAACTGATTCTAAAGACAAAACCGGTCAACAATGCAGCCCAGTTGACCAGGATTGTGCACATCCATACTCAACCTCTACAGTAGTTGTGCAACAGACTGCCTACTGATTTGATCTTGCAGCAGGCGATGGTCTCACGAGCCCTGGGGACATGAGGCCCCTTTCCTCTCACAGCCGTGGTGCTCAGCTGCAAGCAGGATCTATTTTCTATCCTCACAAACCCCACAGGATGTCTCAACACCTCTCAACTCTCCCTGCTGCTCAACTAGAATGAACCAGCAGAACTAACTAGAATGAACCAGCAGAATCAAATAGAATGAACCAGCAGAATCAACTAGAATGAACCAGCAGAAGCAACTAGAATGAACCAGCAGAATCAAATAGAATGAACCAGCAGAATCAACTAGAATGAACCAGCAGAAGCAACTAGAATGAACCAGCAGAAGCAACTAGAATGAACCAGCAGAAGCAACTAGAATGAACCAGCAGAAGCAACTAGAATGAACCAGCAGAATCAAATAGAATGAACCAGCAGAAGCAACTAGAATGAACCAGCAGAACCAACTAGAATGAACCAGCAGAAGCAACTAGAATGAACCAGCAGAAGCAACTAGAATGAACCAGCAGAAGCAACTAGAATGAACCAGCAGAATCAACTAGAATGAACCAGCAGAATCAACTAGAATGAACCAGCAGAATCAACTAGAATGAACCAGCAGAATCAAATAGAATGAACCAGCAGAATCAACTAGAATGAACCAGCAGAATCAACTAGAATGAACCAGCAGAATCAACTAGAATGAACCAGCAGAATCAACTAGAATGAACCAGCAGAGGCAACTCGAATGAACCAGCAGAATCAACTAGAATGAACCAGCAGAACCAACTAGAATGAACCAGCAGAAGCAACTAGAATGAACCAGCAGAAGCAACTAGAATGAACCAGCAGAAGCAACTAGAATGAACCAGCAGAAGCAACTAGAATGAACCAGCAGAAGCAACTAGAATGAACCAGCAGAATCAACTAGAATGAACCAGCAGAAGCAACTAGAATGAACCAGCAGAAGCAACTAGAATGAACCAGCAGAAGCAACTAGAATGAACCAGCAGAATCAACTAGAATGAACCAGCAGAAGCAACTAGAATGAACCAGCAGAAGCAACTAGAATGAACCAGCAGAAGCAACTAGAATGAACCAGCAGAAGCAACTAGAATGAACCAGCAGAAGCAACTAGAATGAACCAGCAGAAGCAACTAGAATGAACCAGCAGAAGCAACTAGAATGAACCAGCAGAAGCAACGAGAATGAACCAGCAGAAGCAACTAGAATGAACCAGCAGAAGCAACGAGAATGAACCAGCAGAAGCAACGAGAATGAACCAGCAGAAGCAACGAGAATGAACCAGCAGAAGCAACGAGAATGAAACAGCAGAAGCAACGAGAATGAACCAGCAGAAGCAACTAGAATGAACCAGCAGAATCAAATAGAATGAACCAGCAGAATCAACTAGAATGAACCAGCAGAAGCAACTAGAATGAACCAGCAGAAGCAACTAGAATGAACCAGCAGAAGCAACTAGAATGAACCAGCAGAAGCAACTAGAATGAACCAGCAGAAGCAACTAGAATGAACCAGCAGAAGCAACTAGAATGAACCAGCAGAAGCAACTAGAATGAACCAGCAGAAGCAACTAGAATGAACCAGCAGAAGCAACTAGAATGAACCAGCAGAAGCAACTAGAATGAACCAGCAGAATCAAATAGAATGAACCAGCAGAATCAACTAGAATGAACCAGCAGAATCAACTAGAATGAACCAGCAGAGGCAACTCGAATGAACCAGCAGAATCAACTAGAATGAACCAGCAGAGGCAACTCGAATGAACCAGCAGAATCAACTCGAATGAACCAGCAGAACCAACTAGAATGAACCAGCAGAAGCAACTAGAATGAACCAGCAGAAGCAACTAGAATGAACCAGCAGAAGCAACTAGAATGAACCAGCAGAAGCAACTAGAATGAACCAGCAGAAGCAACTAGAATGAACCAGCAGAAGCAACTAGAATGAACCAGCAGAAGCAACTAGAATGAACCAGCAGAAGCAACTAGAATGAACCAGCAGAAGCAACTAGAATGAACCAGCAGAAGCAACTAGAATGAACCAGCAGAAGCAACTAGAATGAACCAGCAGAAGCAACTAGAATGAACCAGCAGAAGCAACTAGAATGAACCAGCAAAAGCAACTAGAATGAACCAGCAGAAGCAACGAGAATGAACCAGCAGAAGCAACGAGAATGAACCAGCAGAAGCAACGAGAATGAACCAGCAGAAGCAACGAGAATGAACCAGCAGAAGCAACGAGAATGAACCAGCAGAAGCAACTAGAATGAACCAGCAGAAGCAACGAGAATGAACCAGCAGAAGCAACGAGAATGAACCAGCTGAAGCAACGAGAATGAACCAGCTGAAGCAACTAGAATGAACCAGCAGAAGCAACGATAATGAACCAGCAGAATCAACTAGAATGAACCAGCAGAAGCAACGAGAATGAACCAGCAGAATCAACTAGAATGAACCAGCAGAAGCAACTAGAATGAACCAGCAGAATCAACTAGAATGAACCAGCAGAATCAACTAGAATGAACCAGCAGAAGCAACTAGAATGAACCAGCAGAAGCAACTAGAATGAACCAGCAGAAGCAACTAGAATGAACCAGCAGAATCAACTAGAATGAACCAGCAGAATCAACTAGAATGAACCAGCAGAATCAACTAGAATGAACCAGCAGAAGCAACTAGAATGAACCAGCAGAATCAACTAGAATGAACCAGCAGAATCAACTAGAATGAACCAGCAGAATCAACTAGAATGATGTTGACATGTAAAACTATATATAGTCTCCAATGTTTATTGATAATATTCATAAATTAGCACTATGAGGACTTGTCTCTCACATATTGTTACAGTTGTTGGTTAGCTAGCGAATATTAGCCATATTAGCATAGACGTGACATCAGTCAAAACACCTCCTAATAAAACAAGGTATCAAGAACAAGATAAAAGGAGCTGAAATGAGCCACCTATGATTCCCCACATGACAGCTTCTTGTCATTGTTGCTAGTTATCTGGCCATCCAGAATCACAACAACACAGACTTCTGCCCCATTGAAGCGTGTGTATCCTTTTCGTGACGTTGTCAGTTAACACGTCTATGCATAGCATCAACAATCCAGGGTTCATATACGTCATTGGTATGAATACACCAGTCTCAGGGCTGTTTCTACCTCAGAGGTTTGATAGAACCAGATCTATATTAGTTGCCTGCTAACTAGCTAAATGTTCCCTAAGAGAACAATGTGATCAACTTTTCTGGGAGCCCCTCTCTTTCTTTATAAAGGTGTCTGCGTGCTTCCCAACAGAAACAGTTAGAGTTTGTACATATATTATGACCACATTTGATGACGTTTCTGTTAGTTTTGGACTTCGGTTCGGGTTTTCTCGCTGTTTCTTGATGCAAGCCGAAGTCTACGCTCCTTCGTTGGTGATTGGTCAATAGTAGGGTTCTTCATTGAATGTCTTCGTTGGTGATTGGTCAATAGTAGGGTTCTTCATTGAATGTCTTCGTTGGTGATTGGTCAATAGTAGGGTTCTTCATTGAATGTCGTTGGTGATTGGTCAATAGTAGGGTTCTTCATTGAATGTCTTCGTTGGTGATTGGTCAATAGTAGGGTTTTTCATTGAATGTCTTCGTTGGTGATTGGTCAATAGTAGGGTTTTTCATTGAATGTCTTCGTTGGTGATTGGTCAATAGTAGGGTTCTTCATTGAATGTCTTCGTTGGTGATTGGTCAATAGTAGGGTTGTTCATTGAATGTCTTTGATGTCATTCAATGAGAGACGACTCATTTTCAATGTGCACCAAACATCTTAGATGTAGAATTTCACGACTTAGATCTCCTTGGCAAAACGTCAAAATGAATGACAGATTTCTTGAGTTATCTTAGATTAATTTGGACTATTTTGAGGAAGTGTATACTAGCAGTACTATTGCCTTATTTATTTTTATTTTTTCAAGAGAAGGCCTTTTAAGGGAGACGAGGGCACACTGGTTTGTTTTGGGAAGCCGAACTGAAGCATGCTGACGCCTCTCTCTCTAATTCACTTTCAATTTAAGGGCTTTATTGGCATGGAGAACAGATGTAAACATTGCCAACGCAAGTGAAGTAGATACACTCCCACAAGTTCCTAAACAATAAAGACATTTCAAATGCCATATTATGTGTGAATAGTTCAAGTACAAAAGGGAAAATAAATCAGCATAAATATGGATTGTATTTACTGTGTGTGTGTGTGTGTGTGTGTGTGTGTGTGTGTGTGTGTGTGTGTGTGTGTGTGTGTGTGTGTGTGTGTGTGTGTGTGTGTGTGTGTGTGTGTGTGTGTGTGTGTGTGTGTGTGTGTGTGTGTGTGCTTGCTTGCTTGCTTGCTTGCTTGCTTGCTTGCTTGCTTGCTTGCTTGCAACATGTTTGTGCTTGTACTCATGCTTGCCGGTCAGATGTACGAAAGAGTGTGTGTGTGTGGGAGGAGGAGGAGGAGGAGGGGGGGCACTGAGTTTGCATAATGTAACTAGTCAGCCCAGTTTTATAAAAGCACATTCACCTCCCTTTATGTGTGGTCGTGTTTGTGTGGTCGTGTTTGTGGTTGTGTTTGTGTGGTCGCGTTTGTGTGGTCGCCTTTGTGTGGTCGCGTTTGTGTGGTCGCGTTTGTGTGGTCGCGTAGTGTTTGTTTCTGTTTGACTGAGTGATATACCATTTGTCTGCCGTCACGTTTGCTTCCCTTCTCTACAGTCCTGCACATGTTTTGTCTGGTAGCCGACCCTGAACCATGCCGACATTACTGTCATAGACAGCAGACAAATATACACTACTACTGTTTGATTTGATGCCGAGGTCAGAGTTCACAGATTACAGTTGGATCAGATTATAGTTGAAATGTCTCACTATTCTCCAACAAGATTAAGATCAAACAAATGATCCAA
Source organism: Oncorhynchus gorbuscha (assembly GCF_021184085.1). NCBI lineage: Eukaryota > Metazoa > Chordata > Actinopteri > Salmoniformes > Salmonidae > Oncorhynchus > Oncorhynchus gorbuscha. Next base: position 67,565 of record NW_025746451.1, read on the forward strand.
TGGGAGTTAATGAGATCAATACAATCACTGTGGACCAGTGGAGAAGCTTCATCACCATGAGATTCACCATAGTGTTGAGTCTATGTCTCTAAACAAACAGGCACTGGTCTGATATATTAAAACACCAGCAGATGTCTTCCTTTCACACTATTTCCTTCATTTCCTCCACAGGTTGATTGACGACCTGTCATATGAAGATGTGAAGAAATGCTACAGGGGTTCGGTGAGTAGCAGGTTTCCTCTCTAACGTATTATAGATCATGTCTGTATCTTATTGATTTTGCATCTTGCCTAACAAAGATAAGCCAATTACAGCCGAGTTGGATGCAGGCCAAGTCAATTGTCGATTTCCTATAAGAGTTAAATGATACACTTTATATTGGTTGACCTTTACCTCACATATGTACTGCACATTCTGGAATGAAGTTCCTTTGACCTTTATGCACAATTCATCTGCACTGAGTGATTGTAAGACCTGTGTGGCAGTGAACCCTGTCATTGTTTGCCTTTAGGAGTGGTCCTTTGAGGAGTTTCCTAGTGTTGAGGGTGACCGAGGCTAAGATACAATTTAAATGAGGCATTGTGATCCTGAAATACAAACATGTATTAGATCTGTCTATAGACTTAGACAGATCAAGGTTTGCTAGTAGCCTTGAGACTCTATTAAACATCCCACCTCGCTAATCCAGCCCCAACAACTGATTATCTCCAGCCATTCAGATGTAGTACCGGTGATTGGATTGTGTTCTTCAGGCTCAGAACTCAACGGTTATTCAATAGGTGAGGAGGTTATCCATTAACTCAAACACACGAGATCAGCAGGCCATCGGGCCAGATTAAAGGAACTGTACCGTAGCTGAGATTATTATCTCCATGTCTCCCGAAGGGGAATATTAAGTAGAGCTGCTGAGCCCCACAGTCACACCAGCTGGCTGCAGATATTAACAGGGGTGACAGTTCTGACTGTCTCATGTGCTTGGTGAGAGAGGAGGGAGGGGGGGGGGGGTGCCTGTGGGCAGCAAGCTGTTATTAAGACAAGGATAGGAGGGTAAGGAGGCGGCAGTATGGGTTGGGCTGGCATGGGGTGAGCATAGGGGGGAGTCACTGTGCACTGTCGTGTTGAAACAGCAAGAGCGAGAGAGGCAGGAAGGGAGGACTCAGGGTGTCTGTGGCTGAGAAGGGCAGTGTGTGAGAGTGTGTGGTCGGGTTTCAGACCAGTGTTGAAGGGTGAGGGAAAGGGCTCAGTGATGGTCTGAGGTGCACACTGTCGGACCGGAGTGGTGTGTGTGTGTGTCTAACGGAGAACTGCCCCCTCAAACCTACACAAAGGACACCGGTTGACATCTGACTAGTTGGAGGACAGTCTGTGTCTTGCAGTGGGGTCCGCCACGCCGTCGATGTGTGTGTGTGTGTGTGCGGCTGTGTGTGCGGCTCCAGCATGCTGAGTCTGGTGCAGCAGAGCTCTCGTCCTCTGAGAGAGAGGGCGGCCGCCGGTTTGCCGGTGGAAGGGAGGCCAGCAAAGGAACTGCTCATGACTCTGCCCTGTCCCTCTGCTCAGACTGTCAGCAAGTACAACTCGCAGTACCACAAACTCTTCCAGTGCGTTCCGAAGGACGAGATCCTGATGAAAGGTACTGTCAACAACAATGCTACATGCTAACATCTGTTGTAGTATCTCTGTATGATGTATGTTTATTTAGGTTAACATGCTAATGACTGTAGCATGTCTGTAGCTTACTGTCTATATGCTGTGCATTGACTTCAGGCTATCGCCCTATTAGCTCCATATGCTGTGTTTATGTACCGTTGGCTAACTTGCTAGCTATGGTAGCATCTATTTTTTTCCCATGGCAAAAATGAAAACAAAAAAGAAACACACTTAACTCTTCGGCCCTTTAAAAACCTGTTGTATGTAAAATATTGTGAGCTACAGATGGAAAATAAATACATGTGACTCTGGATGACATAACGATGTTTGTTTTCAACATTAGGACTGTTTTCCTAAAGAAGTTAAATCCACTTTGTGTTTTGTTCCCTTACCATGATACTGCGAGTATTGCAATACTGGTATTGTCCTAGCCCTAATTCTATTAGTAGTAGAAGTACTTTCACTGTCAAATGTTGTTGTCTGTAATATGTACATAGTTTCTTATGTTTCTGTCCCCACATAGTGTATGAGTTTGTCATTTTTGTTTTTGGAACTCTATTGGCTGCTCAGTGTGTTTGAAACTATCTTTCTGAGTTTCTGGTAATTGTTTCTGGTAATGGTTTCTGGTAAGGATTTCTGGTAATTGTTTCTGGTAAGGATTTCTGGTAATAGTTTCTGGTAAGGATTTCTGGTAATTGTTTCTGGTAAGGGTAACCAGTCCTCAGGCCCTGAACAGGAAGTTGTATGGTTTGAGGTCAGGTTATGCAGATCAGATCAGGGTTGGGTTTCCCTAAAGCATCGTTCCACTAAGATCAACTTTCGTCCATTTAGATTCAATGGAATTAAGATGATCATAGTGCTACACTGCTTTAGGGAGACACAGCCCTGTTCTATTTGAAACTAGTGATGATGGTACATACAGTCTTCATCTGTTTAACGGATATGTAGCAGTTACTTTATTCAATGTCTATGAACCTATTTTAGAAGCATCTATAGGCCAAGTCAAAGACACATTAGCTATAATTATATATAATATATGCCGTTTAGCAAGCGCTTTTACCCAAAGCCACTTAGTCATGTGTGCATACATTTTTAGTGAAAAGCAGCAAACAGTGTTAGCAATGTGCTTGTCTTGAGTTAGCAGCTATTTTGAACCTGTTTATGTCTCCTCTCCCTCAGTATACTCCTGCGCTCTGCTCCGAGACATCCTGCTGCAAGGACGTCTTTATATCTCCAGGAACTGGCTGTGTTTCTATGCCAACCTCTTTGGCAAGGACATCAAGGTAAGTCAAGGCCTGGCAGATAATAGACAGATCGTCAATAATGAATAATATATAACACTTTTATCTGAATTGCTAGCACCACACTAATACCAGCTGAGCCACACAGGACCACAGGACCCTCCATATCTAGATGGACAGGCAGAGAGAAGTAGACAGGACCGCAGGACGACTATATCTAGATGGACGGACAGAGAGAAGTAGACAGGACTGTGATATCTAGATAGACAGCCAGAGAGAAGTAGACAGGATCGCAGGACCCTCGATATCTAGATGGACGGACAGAGAGAAGTAGACAGGACTGTGATATCTAGATAGACAGCCAGAGAGAAGTAGACAGGACCGCAGGACCCTCGATATCTAGATGGACAGGCAGAGAGAAGTAGACAGGATCGCAGGACCCTCGATATCTAGATGGACAGGCAGAGAGAAGTAGACAGGACCGCAGGACGACTATATCTAGATGGACAGGCAGAGAGAAGTAGACAGGACCGCAGGACCCTCGATATCTAGATGGACAGACAGAGAGGAGTAGTGCAGGAAAATTCTCAGCAACAAAAGAGTGATCAAATTAAGACCTGGCACCTGTCTCTCCTGCCTCTGGCCTCTGCAATAAGCTGGTTAGTGCATTCCCAGCATTCTATCTGCAACTAGACACATATCCTCCTTATTCTGCCCCTTTTCTCCAGCATCAGGGGCTTTCCCCTCCTTTATTCTGCCCCTTCTCTCCAGCATCAGGGGCTTTCCCCTCCTTTATTCTGCTCCTTCTCTCCAGCATCACGGGCTTTCCCCTCCTTTATTCTGCTCCTTCTCTCCAGCATCAGGGGCTTTCCCCTCCTTTATTCTGCTCCTTCTCTCCAGCATCAGGGGCTTTCCCTTCCTTTATTCTGCCCCTTCTCTCCTCCAACCAACTGTAATCCAACCCCACTCTCTCTCTCTCTCTCCCTCTTTCTCTGGTATTCGCCCATCCGTGTCTCCTTCTGTTTAACTTTAAAACCATTTTTGTCCCGAACCTGCCTCTTCAGTTAGTCCCCCGTGTCTGGTCCAGTATGTCCCCCGTGTCTGGCCCAGTATGTCCCCCGTGTCTGGCCCAGTATGTCCCCCGTGTCTGGCCCAGTATGTCCCCCGTGTCTGGCCCAGTATGTCCCCCGTGTCTGGCCCAGTATGTCCCCCGTGTCTGGCCCAGTATGTCCCCCCGTGTCTGGCCCAGTATGTCCCCCGTGTCTGGCCCAGTATGTCCCCCGTGTCTGGCCCAGTATGTCCCCCGTGTCTGGCCCAGTATGTCCCCGTGTCTGGCCCAGTATGTCCCCCGTGTCTGGTCCAATATGTCCCCCGTGTCTGGTCCAGTTAGTCCCCCGTGTCTGGTCCAGTTAGTCCCCCGTGTCTGGTCCAGTTAGTCCCCGTGTCTGGTCCAGTTAGTCCCCCGTGTCTGGTCCAGTTAGTCCCCGTGTCTGGTCCAGTTAGTCCCCCGTGTCTGGTCCAGTTAGTCCCCCGTGTCTGGTCCAGTTAGTCCCCGTGTCTGGTCCAGTTAGTCCCCCGTGTCTGGTCCAGTTAGTCCCCCGTGTCTGGTCCAGTTAGTCCCCCGTGTCTGGTCCAGTTAGTCCCCCGTGTCTGGTCCAGTTAGTCCCCCGTGTCTGGTCCAGTTAGTCCCCCGTGTCTGGTCCAGTTAGTCCCCCGTGTCTGGTCCAGTTAGTCCCCCGTGTCTGGTCCAGTTAGTCCCCCGTGTCTGGTCCAGTTAGTCCCCGTGTCTGGTCCAGTTAGTCCCCCGTGTCTGGTCCAGTTAGTCCCCGTGTCTGGTCCAGTTAGTCCCCCGTGTCTGGTCCAGTATGTCCCCCGTGTCTGGTCCAGTATGTCCCCGTGTCTGGTCCAGTTAGTCCCCCGTGTCTGGTCCAGTTAGTCCCCCGTGTCTGGTCCAGTTAGTCCCCCGTGTCTGGTCCAGTTAGTCCCCCGTGTCTGGTCCAGTTAGTCCCCCGTGTCTGGTCCAGTTAGTCCCCGTGTCTGGTCCAGTATGTCCCCCGTGTCTGGTCCAGTTAGTCCCCCGTGTCTGGTCCAGTATGTCCCCCCCGTGTCTGGTCCAGTATGTCCCCCGTGTCTGGTCCAGTATGTCCCCCGTGTCTGGTCCAGTATGTCCCCCGTGTCTGGTCCAGTATGTCCCCCGTGTCTGGTACAGTGAGTCCCCCTGTGTCTGGTACAGTGAGTCCCCCTCCCTGGTACAGTGAGTCCCCCTCCCTGGTCCAGTGAGTCCCCCTCCCTGGTCCAGTGAGTCCCCCTCCCTGGTCCAGTGAGTCCCCCTCCCTGGTCCAGTGAGTCCCCCTCCCTGGTCCAGTGAGTCCCCCTCCCTGGTCCAGTGAGTCCCCCTCCCTGGTCCAGTGAGTCCCCCTCCCTGGTCCAGTGAGTCCCCCTCCCTGGTCCAGTGAGTCCCCCTCCCTGGTCCAGTGAGTCCCCCTCCCTGGTCCAGTGAGTCCCCTCCCTGGTCCAGTGAGTCCCCCTCCCTGGTCCAGTGAGTCCCCCTCCCTGGTCCAGTGAGTCCCCTCCCTGGTCCAGAGTCCCCCCCCCTCCCTGGTCCAGTGAGTCCCCCTCCCTGGTCCAGTGAGTCCCCCCTGGTCCAGTGAGTCCCCCTCCCTGGTCCAGTGAGTGCCCCCTCCCTGGTCCAGTGAGTCCCCCTCCCTGGTCCAGTGAGTCCCCCTCCCTGGTCCAGTTTGTCCCCCTCCCTGGTCCAGTTTGTCCCCCTCCCTGGTCCAGTTTGTCCCCTCCCTGGTCCAGTTTGTCCCCTCCCTGGTCCAGTTTGTCCCCCTCCCTGGTCCAGTTTGTCCCCCTCCCTGGTCCAGTTTGTCCCCCTCCCTGGTCCAGTTTGTCCCCCTCCCTGGTCCAGTTTGTCCCCCCCTCCCTGGTCCAGTTTGTCCCCTCCCTGGTCCAGTTTGTCCCCCTCCCTGGTCCAGTTTGTCCCCTCTCTGGTCCAGTTTGTCCCCCTCTCTGGTCCAGTTTGTCCCCCTCTCTGGTCCAGTTTGTCCCCCTCTCTGGTCCAGTTAGTCCCCCTCTCTGGTCCATATATCCCCTGTGACTGGTACAGTTATACCCCCTCTCTGGTACAGTAAGTCCCCCTGTGTCTGGTCCAGTATGTCCCCCGTGTCTGGTACAGTTATACCCCCTCTCTACAAGGTATAATATTGTGTCCTCTTCTTTCCCCACCTCTTTTCCCCCATCATAGGTTGCTATCCCCGTGGTCTCTGTGAGGCTGGTAAAGAAGCACAAAACAGCAGGTCTGGTGCCCAACGGCCTCGCCATCACCACAGATACCAGTCAGAAGGTGAGCGTTAGCCTCTTAGCGCCTCTGGGCACAGTGAATGGGTGTTTCCATGTTTCCACTAACTGGCATTAGTGCCGCACCACGTTCTTTCCACCAAGCATAGGTAGGTGGAAAATAAACAACACCTCATGCAAACATGCTAAGCTAGTGCAAGTCAGCGCATGGTTCGGTAACACTGACTGGTGTCAAGGTCGCAGTCTATTTTGGTAGTGTCCCTTCTTGGTTCCTCTCCAGTGTGTGAACGGTTCACCTGCCTGCTCCTTTACATTGGAGCAAATGTCTGGAAAATGTTTCTTAATACTCTGTAATCTTAATGTGTTGTGAAATCTGTTGTATATGTATTGTAATGTTTTTAAAATTGTATAACTGTCTTAATTTTGCTGGACCCCAGGAAGAGTAGCAGCAAATGGGGATCCATAATAAATACAAATCTTTGATTTTCCTACTCTCTCATTGAAAATGAATTATGAAAGAGTGGTGTTTTCAGTAGAGGTACAGTACAGCCACCATGTAAGAGGAATGGAGTATCACTATTGAAATATCCTCTGTCAGTGTACTAGATTAAGCCTTAATCTGAAAAAAATAATCCATGGTAGATTACTGTTCACAATATCTATTTAGAGAAAATTGCATTCCTGGTAATGAGTTGATGAAATGGATCTTCTAAATGTTCCTGACATGGGGTTTTATGAGTACATGATGAAATGCTTAGTGTTTACATGATGAAATGCTTAGTGTTTACATGATGAAATGCTTAGTGTTTACATGATGAAATGCTTAGTGTTTACATGATGAAATGCTTAGTGTTTACATGATGAAATGCTTAGTGTTTACATGATGAAATGCTTAGTGTTTACATGATGAAATGCTTAGTGTTTACATGATGAAATGCTTAGTGTTTACATGATGAAATGCTTAGTGTTTACATGTGTGTATGTGTGAGCGTACGTGAGTGTGTATGCTTTCATTCACATTTGAATTGGCTAATGCTCTTTCTCTCCCTTGCTCTCTCCCTCGCTCTCCCTCGCTCTCCCCCTGTCCGTCCGTCCTGCAGTATGTCTTTGTGTCTCTGCTGTCCAGGGACAGTGTGTATGATGTGCTCCGGAGGATCTGCACACACCTTCAGGTCAGAGAACACACTCACCCACACACACAACCACACACACACATCCAGGTCAGAGAACACACACAGTCACTCACCCACACATTCAACCACACACACTGGCTACCACTACACACGTAAACATCGAGGTCAGAGAACACACACACACACAACTACACACACTGGCTACCACTACACACACACACATCCAGGTCAGAGAACACACACACTCACCCCCACACACACACATCTACCACTGAACCAGCTCACTCCCACATCATCAGGTCTATACGCCTTAAAAGTGTACAGACTGTAAAATAGTGTACTGAATATTTCCCATATCACATCGTTCCCTCTCCAGGTCAATGGGAAGAGTCTGAGCTTGAAACACTACATGGAGGTTCCCCATACCTTATCTCTGGTAAGTAAGCTTAGAACACTGGCCCCTCACTCCAGACTGATCCATGTCTCTTATTGGTTAGAGCATTGACCAACTACAGACTGATCATTGTCTCTTATTGGTTAGAACATTGATCAACTCCAGACTGATCATTGTCTCTTATTGGTTAGAACATTGACCAACTCCAGACTGATCATGGTCTCTTATTGGTTAGAATATTGACCAACTCCAGACTGATCCCTGTCTCTTATTGGTTAGAACATTAGCCAACTCCAGACTGATCATTCTCTTATTGGTTAGAACATTGACCAACTCCAGACTGATCATTGTCTCTTATTGGTTAGAACATTGATCAACTCCAGACTGATCATTGTCTCTTATTGGTTAGAGCATTGACCAACTCCAGACTGATCATGGTCTCTTATTGGTTAGAATATTGACCAACTCCAGACTGATCCCTGTCTCTTATTGGTTAGAACATTAGCCAACTCCAGACTGATCATTCTCTTATTGGTTAGAACATTGACCAACTCCAGACTGATCATTGTCTCTTATTGGTTAGAACATTGATCAACTCCAGACTGATCATTGTCTCTTATTGGTTAGAACATTGATCAACTCCAGACATTGTCTCTTATTCTAGAACATTGGCCAACTCCAGACTGATTGTCTCTTATTGGTTAGAATATTGACCAACCATAATGTACAACATGAATCACATTATTATTATGAATAGTACTGACGTCAAATGGGAGAACCAAGGACACGGGTGGTTCCTAATGTTGTAAGAATCGCTAGTGTTTACAGAACAACTGGTTCTGCGAGATTAGGATCAGGATTTCCAATTGTAACAGTAAGCATCTGTAACAAAATGGATGACTGCAGTATAGACGTTATTATGAGTACATGTTGCATGGATTGCTAAGGCATAAGAATATGAAAGTGTGTATTGTTATTTTAGATGTAGATGTACCTGTCTATTAATGCTATGTATCATATCATTTTATGTAGTTCTGTCCTTCAGCTGTAATTGTCTAACGATGTTATGTATTATGTCAACGGCGAGCAACTGCGTCCCTTCATGATGAATTCAGATTTTATGTGGCCCCCACCAACATCAAAGTTGCCCATCCCTGGTCTACTTGATTTCTGGATTTAGTCAATGTATTATTTAATGTCTTTGTTAATGTCTTAGTTAACGTCTTGTGATGAATAACGCAGGAACTACAGTATTTCAAAAGATAAAGATATTTTCAAGATCTCCATTATTGGGGTAACGTCTGTGTCATAACCTATAAGACATGTTTGGGGTAACGTCTGTGTCATAACCTATAAGACATGTTTGGGGTAACGTCTGTGTCATAACCTATAAGACATGTTTGGGGTAACGTCTGTGTCATAACCTATAAGACATGTTTGGGGTAGTGCCTGTGTCATAACCTATAAGACATGTTTGGGGTAACGTCTGTGTCATAACCTATAAGACATGTTTGGGGTAACGTCTGTGTCATAACCTATAAGACATGTTTGGGGTAATGTCTGTGTCATAACCTATAAGACATGTTTGGGGTAACGTCTGTGTCATAACCTATAAGACATGTTTGGGGTAACGTCTGTGTCATAACCTATAAGACATGTTTGGGGTAGTGCCTGTGTCATAACCTATAAGACATTGGTAGAGCATGGCGCTTGTAACGTCAGGGTAGTGGGTTCGATCCCCGGGACCACCCATACGTAGAATGTATGCACACATGACTAAGTCGCTTTGGATAAAAGCGTCTGCTAAATGGCATATATTATTATGTTTGGAGTAACGTCTGTCTCATAAGCTATAAGACATGTTTGGAGTAACGTCTGTCTCATAAGCTATAAGACATGTTTGGGGTAACGTCTGTGTTATAACCTATAAGACATGTTTGGGGTAACGTCTGTGTCATAACCTATAAGACATGTTTGGGGTAGTGCCTGTGTCATAACCTATAAGACATGTTTGGGGTAGTGCCTGTGTCATAACCTATAAGACATGTTTGGGGTAACGTCTGTGTCATAACCTATAAGACATGTTTGGGGTAACGTCTGTGTCATAACCTATAAGACATGTTTGGAGTAACGTCTGTCTCATAAGCTATAAGACATGTTTGGGGTAACGTCTGTCTCATAAGCTATAAGACATGTTTGGAGTAACGTCTGTCTCATAAGCTATAAGACATGTTTGGGGTAACGTCTGTCTCATAAGCTATAAGACATGTTTGGAGTAACGTCTGTCTCATAAGCTATAAGACATGTTTGGGGTAACGTCTGTCTCATAAGCTATAAGACATGTTTGGGGTAACGTCTGTCTCATAAGCTATAAGACATGTTTGGGGTAACGTCTGTCTCATAAGCTATAAGACATGTTTGGAGTAACGTCTGTCTCATAAGCTATAAGACATGTTTGGGGTAACGTCTGTGTCATAACCTATAAGACATGTTTGGGGTAGTGCCTGTGTCATAACCTATAAGACATGTTTGGGGTAACGTCTGTGTCATAACCTATAAGACATGTTTGGGGTAACATCTGTCTCATAAGCTATAAGACATGTTTGGGGTAACGTCTGTCTCATAACCTATAAGACATTCTGTTTTTCCTTGTGTTGCTGCTCCTCCACTAAACACAGAACCATTAGCAGTGCTGTGCTTTGTGTCAAATTGATTCTCTACTGAAATAACATCTATTAGCCTGTGGTTAAGATAAGAAGTCTGATGTGGTTAGCAAGGAAATGGCCGGTCTGTATATCAAGCTTACTTACAAGCTATAAAGCTGTACCATCTACAATCTGAGTCTGTAATTGCAGTCATTCGAATGCAGCTGTTACATTGAAAATAACGAAACCAAAACAGAAAGGATGTGTGTGTCCTACTGCTGTGTCCTACTGCTGTTCCACCCGCTGTCTTACTGCTTTGTCCTACTGCTGTGTTCCTCCCGCTGTCCTACTGCTGTGTTCCTCCCGCTGTCCTACTGCTGTCCTACTGCTGTGTTCCACCCGCTGTCCTACTGCTGTGTTCCACCCGCTGTCCTACTGCTGTGTTCCACCCGCTGTCCTACTGCTGTGTTCCACCCGCTGTCCTACTGCTGTGTTCCACCCGCTGTCCTACTGCTTTGTCCTACTGCTATGTTCCACCCGCTGTCCTACTGCTGTGTTCCACCCGCTGTCCTACTGCTGTGTTCCACCTGCTATCCTACTGCTTTGTCCTACTGCTGTGTTCCACCCGCTGTCCTACTGCTGTGCCCTACTGCTACCCTATTATAGTCTAAAAATGAATAATCACAATCGTAATAAATAATGAATGTTTTTCTAAAGTACTGTATTTGTTATGAATCGATATCCATATGTAACCTTGTCTCTAGATATGTAAGAGTAGGCTGACCCAAGTCTGCCATGGCCATGCCCCTCTGTGACCTTCAACAATGACCTTATCAATGACTTCCTGGAAAAAATTGAAGTAATCAATATTTGGTCCATTGTCGTCTGACTCTTACTCTGTCTCAATGACTATTCTCCTGAGTGGGCCCACACGATGCAGCCATCTTGTATGACAGTTGACCTTCGTAACATCTGAATGTAATGGCCGTAATATGTATTAATAATGTCTAATTCATATGTCATAGGTTGATTATGGATGGATATAGGTATGTTCAGTACTAGTCAAAAGCTTTAGACTGCCTACTCATTCAAGGGTTTTTCTTTATTTTTTACTATTTTCTACATTGTAGAATAATAGTGAAGACATCAAACTATGAAATAACACATGGAATCATGTAGTAACCAAACAAGTGTTAACAAATACAAATATTTATTTTATATTTGAGATTCTTCAAAGTAGCCACCCTTTGCCTTGATGACAGCTTTGCACACTCTTGATATTCTCTCAACCAGCTTCATGAGGTAGTCACCTGGAATGCATTTCTATTAACAGGTGTGCCTTGCTAAAAGTTAATTTGTGGAATTTCTTTGAGCCAATCAGTTGTGTTGTTATACAGAATATAGTCTTATTTGATAGAAGACCAAGTCCATATTCTGGCAAGAACATCTCAAATAAGCAAAGAGAAAGACAGTCCATCATTACTTTAAGACATGAAGATCAGTCAATCTGAAAATTTTCAAGAACTTTGAATGTTTCTTCAAGTGCAGTCGCAAAAACCATCAAGCGCTATGATGAAACTGGCTCTGATGAGGACCGCCACAGGAAAGGAAGACCCAAAGTTACTTCTGCTGCAGAGAATAAGTTCATTAGTTACCAGCCTCAGAAATCAGCAATTAACTGCACCTCAGATTGCACCTCACAGAGTTCAAGTAGCATCTCAACATCAGCTGTTCAGAGGTGACTGTGTCAATCAGGCCTTCATGGTCAAATTGCTGCAAAGAAACCACTACTAAAGGACATCAATAAGAAGAAGAGACTTGCTTGGGCCAAGAAACATGAGCAATTGACATTAGACCGGTGGAAATCTGTCATTTGGTCTGATGAGTCCAAATTTTAGATTGTTGGTTCCAACCGCTGTGTCTTTGTGAGACGCAGAGAAGGTGAACGGATGATCTCCGCATGTGTGGTTCCCACGGTGAAGCATGGAGGAGGAGGTGTGATGGTGTGGGGGTGCTTTGTTGGTGACACTGGTGAGGTATTTAGAATTCAAAGCACACTTAACCAGCATGGCTATCATCTGCAATGATACGCCATCCCATCTGGTTTGCGCTTAGGGGGAATGTCATTTGTTTTTCAACAGGACAATATCCCGACACACCTCCAGGCTGTGCAAGAGCTATTTGACCAAGAAAAAGAGCGATGGAGTGCTGCATCAGATGACCTCGCCTCCACAATCACCCTACTTCAACACAATTGAGATGGTTTGGGATGAGTTGGACCGCAGAGTGAAGGAAAAGCAGTCAACAAGTGCTTAGCAGATGTGGGAACTCCCTCAAGACCGTTGGAAAAGCATTCCAGGTGACTACCTCATGATGCTGGTTGAGAGAATGCAAAGCTGCCATTAAGGCAAAGGGTGACGACTTTGACAAATATAAAATCTATTTTGATTTTTTTTTGCTATTTTTTTGTTGCTACATGTGTTATTTGATAGTTTTGATGTCTTCACTATTATTCTAAAATGTAGAAAATAGTAAAAAACCTTGAATGACCAGGTGTGTCCAAACTTTTGACTGTTACTGTAGATAAACTGTACAGCATTGAGAGAGTGGAACACTTTCTTTCCTGAAGATTTGGTCCATTCAGATCAATAATGCCTCACACATCTCTGATTCAGAGGGGTTGGCTTAAATGCGGAGGACACATTTCAGTTGAGTACATTCAGTTGGACAACTGACTAGGTATCCTCCTTTCCCTTGCCTTTCTATACCTCCAGGATGAGTTCCCGGTGGCGGATGAGTTCCCGGGGGCGGATGAGTATCCTCCGGTGCTGAAGTGGAGGAGAAAACCCTCTGTGGTGTCCGTGTCCTCGTCCCTCCCTGACCTCCTGGGTAGCTCCACCGGTAGCCTGACTGCGGTGGACTCCTCCTTCCAGACAGAACAGCCTCTGGAAGGTGAGAAGGGAGGACAACCTGGACCAACATTGGTTTATGCTGTATTATAGCCAACTCTTGTTGGCTATAATACAGGGGTTTGGTAAGAGTAGGGGTTTGGTAAGAGTAGGGGTTTGGTAAGAGTAGGGGTTTGGTAAGAGTAGGGGTTTGGTAAGAGTAGGGGTTTGGTAAGAGTAGGGGTTTGGTAAGAGTAGGGGTTTGGTAAGAGTAGGGGTTTGGTAAGAGTAGGGTTTGGTAAAAGTAGGGGTTTGGTAAAGTAGGGGTTTGGTAAGAGTAGGGGTTTGGTAAGAGTAGGGGTTTGGTAAGAGTAGGGGTTTGGTAAGACGACAAAAGCAGATCTGGGACCAGGCTAGGGACAACCTGTTTTTTGTGTATTTAATTTCACAAAGGATGACAAACTGACAGATACAATGGCGAACACAGCAGTTCTCATGAATTGCTTAATATCATAATAGCCATGTCTATTGAGGCTATGCCACATGAGGTGAGCGCTGCGTTTTTTCTGGTGCATTAAGAGATTGGAGGTGTTCAGCTTTGTCCACTCCTGGCCGGAGTTATCCATTGATGTTAGCCGGCGGGGGCTGAGCCATCACATGTTTGCGGAATGTTCAAATCCCTGATTATGTGTAGGAGGGGAACTGGGAAGGGAGTTGTGTTTGGATGGGCACAACCCTCTGATGCAGTACAGGATTAAGCACCAAATGGAGATTTTAGTATGTGGGGACTTGTTCTGCCCTACTACTGTGCCCTGCCACTGTGCCCTGCTACTCTACCCTACAACTGTACCCTACTGAACCCTGCTACTGTGCCCTACTGAACCCTACTACTGTGCCCTACTGAACCCTACTGCTGTACCCTACTACTGTACCCTAGTGCTGTACCCTACAAACGGTACCCTACTGAAACCTACTACTGTGCCCTGCTGTACCCTACTGCTGTACTCTACTGTACCTTACTGCTGTACCCTACTGCTGTACCCTGCTGCTGTACCCTGCTGCTGTACCCTGCTGCTGTACCCTGCTGCTGTACCCTGCTGCCCCACCCTGCTGCTGTACCCTGCTGCCCCACCCTACTGCTGTACCCTACTGCTGTACCCTACTGCTGTACCCTGCTGCTGTACCCTACTACTGTACCCTACTGCTGTACCCTGCTGCTATACCCTACTACTATACCCTACTGCTGTACCCTACTGCTGTACTCTCATGCCCCACCCTACTGCCCCACCCTACTGCTGTACCCTACTGCTGTACCCTACTACTGTACCCTACTATACCCTACTGCTGTACCCTACTACTGTACCCTACTACTGTACCCTACTATACCCTACTGCTGTACCCTACTGCTGTACCCTCCTGCCCCACCCTACTGCTGTACCCTACTGCTGTACTCTACTGTACCCTACTATACCCTACTGCCCCACCCTACTGCTGTACCCTACTGCTGTACTCTACTGTACCCTACTATACCCTACTGCTGTACTCTACTGTACCCTACTGCTCTACCCTACTGCTGTACCCTACTACTGTACCCTACTATACCCTACTGCTGTACCCTACTGCTGGCTACATTTAGATGATCTGAAAGAGACTTGGGTAAACTGCCCAGTTATACAGTACATAACACTACTATTGTCTCATAATTGTGATGTCTGTATTGGGGGGGAGACCAAAAAGAAGACCAAATATTATATCTGTTTGGTCTTCTTGAGGTCAATTTGTGATCTACAAATGAGTAGTCATTATGTTCCAGCCCCCTGACCATCCGCTGAAGAAGAAATGGTCCCGTGGCTAAATGTAGTTGATGATCCCTGATATAGGACAGTCTGCCTCTACCTCTCATCTACTGCATATGGTGCATATTGTCATAGTGGACTTTTTCCATATTTCGTATGTGTTTAAGATGTGTTTACTATGATGTAACTGTCTGGGGTTGCATAAGAGTTGGAGTGTAGATTGATCAAATAAAAACTTTGACCCACTTGCATAAATACAATACTTTTGCATACATACAATACTTTTGCACAGCCAGATGTGGTCAAATATATATTAGCTTCCTTGCACTTTACAATGAGGTGCAATGGAGCAGAATGTGGCACCTGCAACTTACCACAATATATTGATGGCATCTGTAAGCAACAATACACTATCTACTATGTAGTCTATTAGATGTCTATATTAATGTGTGTGTGTGTGTGTGTGTGTGTGTGTGTGTGTGTGTGTGTGTGTGTGTGTGTGTGTGTGTGTGTGTGTGTGTGTGTGTGTGTGTGTGTGTGTGTGTGTGTGTGTGTGTGTGTGTGTGTGTGTGTGTGTGTGTGTGTGTGTGTTGTAGACCGGGGCTCAGAGACAGAGAAGATCCTACTAACAGAGCCTGTTCCAGAGCTGGGCCCGATGGAGTATCAGCTTCTCAAGTTCTTCATCATACTGTAACTATTTCCATGCCCCACAACTGGCTTTGAACACCTTGTGTTGTTGGATAAATATACATGAATTGGCAGCATTATGCTCAACATTTTTTTTGTCCGATTTTTATCTGTGAAATCAAATCTGAACAAGGCCTAATTTAATATTATAAAATGAATATGATCACAAAAAAAATCCAGTTATACCTCCACCTAGTGTACACACACACTTGGTACATCCAATAAACCTTATTGTCCATTACTTCAGAATCATCCTCCTCATCCTGTCTTCCTGTTACCTGGCCTTCCGTGTCTGCAGCCTGGAGCACCAGCTGTCCTTCCTCAACAACCCAACACGCCCCCCCCGAGAGAGGTGAGATGAGGCCAGACTTAACTTTAGCCAAGTGTGTGTGTAACTTTTGATTTAATTGTTTTGTCATTCTGTTGTATACTACTGCTAATAATAATAGTAATAATAATAATGATAAACTGTTAAGTTTATTAAATTAGGATTCCACCCTCAGAAAATCCTGTTCATAACTGTTATTCAAATGTCACATTTTTGGAGAGAAAGCTATTTTACTGACAATTCTATTGTCTGGTCTCTTCCTCCTAGGTAAGTGCTGCTCTGCACTGTGATCCAATACCACTTGACCGTCTCCCTTTAGGGACATATTCCTCTCTAACCACCTCCAGACTATGCAAACAGACCATTTATTTTTCAGGATTTTACTTCACTGTAGACTAGAAGAGGGCAAACCCCCAACTCCACCATTTTGTTGTAGGTCAGAGACAATGGCAGGTGAAAGACAATGGCAGGTGAAAGACAATGGGCAGGCCGATTGAAGAGCCAGAAAACTACACTCAAACCAATTGTGGATGGACTGAAAAGCCAGAGATTGGTGGAAATGGCTGGGAGTCAGGACTGGGAAGGACTCTGATTGGTGGAGGGATAGGTGGAAATGGTTGGGAGTCAGGACTGGGAAGGACTCTGATTGGTGGAGGGATTGGTGGAAATGGTTGGGAGTCAGGACTGGGAAGGACTCTGATTGGTGGAAATGGCTGGGAGTCAGGACTGGGAAGGACTCTGATTGGTGGAGGGATTGGTGGAAATGGCTGGGAAGGACTCTGATTGGTGGAGGGATTGGTGGAAATGGTTGGGAGTCAGGACTGGCAAGGACTCTGATTGGTGGAGGGATTGGTCTGATGGTTTTAATGGAAGATTTCTGGACATGTTCGCCAACATTAGAGTCAACTGTGTTTTTTCCCTCCTGTCAACTCAACCAGGAATGAACTACAGGACTTCAGAGAAAAGTCAAAACCAGTCATCTTTCAGAAATATATATATATATATGGGGTACTTTCAAGGAAAGGATTTGGATGCATTAACACACTGACAGTGGAAGAAGCCAATATCGTTGGCTTTACAGAATTTAAATTTAACTTATTTTTTTATTTTAATTTTATTTTACTAGGCAAGTCAGTTAAGAACAAATTCTTATTTTCAATGACGGCCTAGGAACAGTGGGTCAACTGCCTGTTCAGGGGCAGAACGACAGATTTTTTACCTTGTCAGCTGGGGAATTTGAACTTGCAACCTTCTGGTTACTAGTCCAACGCTCTAACCACTAGGCTACCTGCCGCCTAGTGGTTAGGATCAGTCTACTATTTCAAATGTTCATCGTCATCAATGAAGTCTAACTATGATGCCATTCTAACAGGCATGTTATTCCTGGAAACCGGTGCAATACAATTATGCAAAATATCCAGCCTAGACTGACTTTTTAAATGTTGAAATATTGTCCTTTAACTCTGTTTGTTATCATGACACCACAGGTATATGTTTACCATAATGGGTAGGATGGTACTTTTTCATGTCTGAAAAATATAGTTTAGTATAACATCTTGTCTTTTGTTTTAATTTGTATAAATGCCAGTTGTCAGCTTTGTATTGTAAGCTACCTTTAGCCAGACACAATGTGTCACAGTGAGTGATCAGTCTCCTATCTAAATACTGAACACAGTCGTCTGAATGACTAAACAATGAAGACATGGACTGAAGTGAACTTAAAGTGAACAGATTCAACTTAAAAGTTCAATCTGCATTTCAGTCGGGAAGAAAACTAGCCAAAGATTTATAGTCATTTTACTCAATGTCTGAACAGATGCATTAAGAACAAACACACCCCACGTTGATTATTACAGTAATATTGTTGAGGAAACAGAGATGCAGTATGTAGGGTATACTTTACTACTATAACCATCAGTATGTCTTATCTGGTCTGTTTTGGGTCTAAACACATCTGCAGCTATGTAATAGTGGTCACTGATCTTCAGTCAATGGTGAAAGAACAAACTGTCCCTGTAGACTCTGAGAACAGATGAATCCTGTAACACCCCTGAACAACCCATTACAGGACTAACACTGTACAACATAACTGTGAAGGTTACTAATAAACAGCCATTTGATCTTGAGATGGTGTCACCTTTTTGGAAAACTCACCTGTCTTCACCGACGCATGTACCAAGAGGTACTTTATATGTCCACCTCTTTCAGGGGCCAGCAGCATTACCACCCTGCATCCCACTGCTGGCTTGCCTCTGAAGCTAAACAGGGTTGGTCTTGGTTGGTCCCTGGATGGGAGAACAGATGCTGATGGAAGTGGTGTTGGAGGGCCAGTAGCAGGTTCTCTTTTCTCTGGTCTAAACAAAATGTCCCAATGCCTCAGGGCAGTGATTGTGGACATTGCCCTGTGTAGGGTGCTGTTTTTCGGATGGGATGTTAAACCGGTTTCCTGACTCTGGTCACTAAAGATTCCACAGCCCATATTGTAAGAATAGGGGTGTTAACCCCAGTATCCTGGCTAAATTCCCAATCTGACCTTCATACCATCATGGACACCTAATCATCCCCAGCTTCCAATTGGCTCATTCATCTCCCCTGTAATTTTCCCCAGGTCGTTGCTATAATCTGTGCATAGTCACTTTACCCTTACCTACACTTCCGTTCAAAGGTTTAGGGTCACTTAGAAATGTCCTTGCTTTTGAAAGAAAAGCACATTTTTGGTCCATTAACATAACATTGATCAGAAATACAGTGTAGACATTGTTAATGTTGTAAATGACTATTGTAGCTGGAAACGGCAGATTCGTTTTTAATGGAATATCTACGTAGGCGTACAGAGGCCCATTATCAGCAACCATCACTCCTGTGTTCCAATGGCATGTTGTGTTAGCTAATCCAAGTTTATACATTTAAAAGGCTATTTGATCATTAGAAAACCCTTAATGCAGTCATGTTAGCACAGTTGAAAATTGTTGTTCTGATTAAAGAAGCAAAAATCCTGGACTTTAGACTCGTTGAGTATCTGGAGCATCAGCATTTGTGGGTTCGATCACAGGCTTAAAATGTCCAGAAACAAAGACCTTTCTTCTGAAACTCGTCAGTCTATTCTTGTTCTAAGAAATGAAGGCTATTCCATGTAAGAAATTGGCAAGAAACTGAAGATCTCGTACAACGCTGTGTACTACTCCCTTCACAGAACAGCGCAAACTGGCTCTAACCAGAATAGAAAGAGGAGTGGGAGGTCCCAGTGCACAACTGAGCAAGGGGACAAGTAAATTAGAGTGTCTAGTTTGAGAAACAGACACCTCACAAGTCCTCAACTGGCAGCTTCATTAAATAGTACCCGCAAAACACCAGTCTCAATGTCAACAGTGAAGAGACGACTCCGGGATGCTGGCCTTCTAGGCAGAGTTGCAAAAGAAAAAGCCATATCTTAGACTGGCTAATAAAAATAAAAGATTAAGATGGGCAAAGAACACAAACACTGGACAGAGGAACTTTTTATGTTATTTTAATGGACAATTATTGTTGTTTTCTTTCAAAAACAAGAACATTTCTAAGTGACCCCAAACCTTTGAACGGTAGTGTACATGTACAAATGAACTTGACTAACCTGTACCCCCGCACATTGACTCGGTACCTGTTATTTTATTGTGTTAATTTTTTTAATTAGTTGATTATTTAGTATATATTTCCTTAACTCCACAGTCGTGGCCAAATGTTTTGAGAATGACACAAATATAAATTTTCACAAAGTTAGTTTTATGATGGCAATTTGCATATACTCCAGAATGTTATGAAGAGTGATCAGATGAATTGCAATTAATTGCAAAGTCCCTCTTTGCCATGCAAATGAAATTAATCCCCCAAACACATTTCCATTGTATTTCAGCCTTGCCACAAAAGGACCAGCTGACATTATGTCAGTGATTCTCTCGTTAACACAGGTGTGAGTGTTGATGAGGACAAGGCTGGAGATCACTCTGTCATGCTGATTGAGTTCGAATAACAGACTGGAAGCTTCAAAAGGAGGGTGGTGCTTGGAATCATTGTTCTTCCTCTGTCAACCATGGTTACCTGCAAGGAAACACGTGCCGTCATCATTGCTTTGCACAAAAGGGCTTCACATGCAAGGATATTGCTGCCAGTAAGATTGCACCTAAATCAACCATTTATCGGATCCTCAAGAACTTCAAGGAGAGCGGTTCAATTGTTGTGAAGAAGGCTTCAGGGTGCCCAAGAAAGTTCAGCAAGCGCCAGGACCGTCTCCTAAAGTTGATTCAGCTGCAGGATCGGGGCACCACCAGCTTGCTCAGGAATGGCAGCAGGCAGGTGTGAGTGCATCTGCACGCACAGTGAGGCGAAGACTTTTCGAGGACGGCCTGGTGTCAAGAAGGGCAGCAAAGAAGCCACTTCTCTCCAGGAAAAACATCAGGGACATACTGATATTCTGCAAAGGGAACAGGAATTGGACTGCTGAGGACTGGGGTAAAGTAATTTTATCTGATGAATCCCCCTTTCCGATTGTTTGGGGCATCTGGAAAAAGCTTGTGCGGAGAAGACAAGGGGAGCGCTACCATCAGTCCTGTGTCATGCCAACAGTAAAGCATCCTGAGACCATTCTCATGTGTGGGGTTGCTTCTCAGCCAAGGGAGTGGGCTCGCTCACAATTTTGCCTAAGAACACACCCATGAATAATGAATTGTACCACCACATCCTCCGAGAGCAACTTCTCCCAACCATCCAGGAACAGTTTGGTGATGAACAATGCCTTTTCCAGCATGATGGAGCACCTTGCCATAAGGCAAAAGTGATAACTAAGTGGCTCGGGGAACAAAACATCACTTTCTGGGTCCATGGCCAGGAAACTCCCCAGACCTTAATCCCATTGAGAACTTGTCGTCAATCCTCAAGAGGCGGGTGGACAAACAAAACCCCACAAATTCTGACAAACTCCATGCATTGATTATGCAAGAATGGGCTGCCTTCAGTCAGGATGTGACCCAGAAGTTAATTGACAGCATGCCAGGGTGGATTGCTGAGGTCTTGAAAAAGGTCAACACTGCAAATATTGGCATCAACTTCATGTAATTGTCAATAAAAGCCTTTGACACTTTGAAATGCTTGTAATTATACTTCAGTATTCCATAGTAACATCTGACAAAAATATCTAAAGACACTGAAGCAGCAAACTTTCTGAAAATTAATATGCACACACAACATTCTATAATACAATTGCGTTATTTGACGTGTTAAATTAAAAGCTTATTTAACATGTCAAATAGTGTTTGTTATATGACATGTATCTTTTTAGAAACGCAAAGACCCAAACATGTGCCTCACCCTAATAATTTGGTCTATTTTCACCTCTTCATTTTGCCTTCAACAGTAGACGAAATTAAGAGGTTCTAACTTGGTGGTGCACAAAATAGCCTTTAAACCTGTTTTAGAGAAATGTCATCATTGAACATTGAAAGAGCTGTTATTGTCTGTTTATGTGCCCCCTTTAGTTATCCTACGGTTCTGATGTGTACAGGGAGAATACTGTAAGAACAGCCCATGTTCTGAGTTCTGTTGCTGTACATTTCAAAAGTGCTGAACAAATCGTTATATGGACGGACGTCTGTCATCGCTGGCTCATTAATGTCTTAATCGAAATTACGGATTGCCTTTTATCAGCTTGTCAGTAGAAACCACATTTGTTTAAGCAAGTCTGCCATATCAGCTATGTTATTTTTTAAATGCAGTAAATGAGGCTGCATTAATGAACTGTTTCGCTGCCAGACAAGACTCTGCTGAATGCCAGGTTTTGCAGTGGTAAGGTGTTGTTGTTGGGACTCTGCTGTTGGGACAGCTTTATGTCGGCCCTAACAGTTTGTGGGCACCGTTTGTCAACATTATAGTGCAATTAATGTATTGTTTAGTGTTGTGTTGTGTAGCGGCTTTGCTGTCATGCATCCAAATTTGTTTGTTTGCCCCACCAAGATTGACATGCTAAAATCACCACTGGTTATACTGTACCAGTGGTGAGCAATAATTTTGTCGAGGGTCACATCGGGATTTCAAAATTCAGCAGTTATTTGAAAATGTCCATTATTATTTATACATACATTATATCAAGTTTTAGACGTTCAAACTGCAATTTCAAGCAAATGTTACCGTGTTGCATCTAATTTGATTCAATGCAATTTCCTCTTGGAAGTCTGCAACCATAGAAATACTTGGTATTTATGCCAATAATAAGCCAGTCAACTTCCTATCTATGGTTATTTTGGTCACTGCTCACTGTCACACTATGTTGACATATTATTGATTTAGTACAGAAAAAAAATCTAAGCAACTGGGGCCATGTAAATAATTGTTAGATTACTCATTTGGAATCCACCTGTGGCACCTTGTGTGTCCATAAAAGTCTGTATGCAACCTGGCACACTTGAAAGGGTACTTACTGCCCCCTACACCTTTAAGGCCCTTCACATGTTCCTAGCCTTCAACATAGAAATGTAACTACCATGGTCATTTGGAATGACCAGTCAATTAGCATTATGATTAATGTAGTCGTCATTCTACAGATTCCAAATTGGCCTACAAACGTTTGCATTATGCCATCTTAATCTCCCAAAGAAACCGTGTCATTCCAAACACACAAAAAAAAAATGGAAAATAAACAAAAATACAAAACACAGTGGTTTAAAAAGTGGAGGATGACGTGCTTCTTTTGATCATAAAACGAATAAAATCGTCGCAAAATTGTAGGAATACACCCTCCCGCAGCTGAGAGATTTACGGTATTATAATACATGCAGCCTAGATCATTTACAGTTTAGAATGATTCGAGCTTGAAATTATCCTATAAACATTATTATGCAACTAAAAGCCTATCTTCCCGTGTCTAATGTCACAACTATAGGAAATGTTTGGATCAATGTTGTTATATCTATAGGAAACGTTTGGATCCAGAAATGACTGTAGATTTATGCTGAAAATGAGCGCAAACTAAACCATAATGGTACAAAGCATTATCTGATTTGACGGTTGATGATTGAATGTGTCACTGTTTTCAATAAATATATTGTTTTAATGTATTTATTAGGGACAGATACAATTATTAAAACGTTTTAATTATATATATTACTAACATATTAGACTATTATTTGTATTATCTCAAATATATTAATAACCCTATCGCCAAAAACTCTTACAGCCTAAAAAACCTATCTACTAATATAAAGTCGTAACAGATTTAGTTCAAAGCCCATCTTTTATTTAAGCAGACTTTAACACCTCTACACTACCAGGGGTCGGGAGGGAGAACCCGGAGGGGGCGGATAGGTCAGGTAGGTTCTACCCATCCTATCTAACGCCTCCTGCGGCCTCCTCTCCTGCGACGACGTCGGGACACCCTGGCGCGGCGGCGCCTGCGGACAGGTCGGCTGGAGGATCTGCGTCTTCTGGGCATTGTGATTGATGGATAAACATTTTAGACAGGCGGTGGTCCCTTTTATAGGGCTGGAGGGGAGCTGGAGTGATGTCATTATGGGATAAATGATGATGCAATAAGTATTAAAGACAGTTTAAATTGAGAAAACATCTTAATTCTGTGACGTCATAGTAGCAGTGGCAGGATGATGTAATAATGATATTTTTATTTTGTCATTTTAAATAGTGATCTGTGTTTGAATGTTAAATGACGAGAGAGGCATTGATGCGAGTTACCAGTCTTGTTCAGTACATCACAATACATCCGGGTATCTCAAGCACACCCGGTAAAACACATGAGTTGCATACAGTAATGAACATTTACCAACAGATGGCATCACTGTGCTGCCATTTTACACCCATAACAATCTGTTTCTTTGGCCAACACAATGAACCATGGTAGAAATAATCAACCAGGTCTTTATTTAATGGTGATTTGGAATGTTGTAGGAGATCCTACTGCAGCATAGAATGCTTAGCATATTATAATACAGATAGGCTATCATACTACAGTAAAACACATCTTCAGTTGATTATGCCAAAATAGAACAGAGGATTTAAGGAAAGTCTATTTAATCAATTTCCTGCAGTCAAATAACCTAGTAGCCTCATGGGTGGAATGACATTAATATGATTCATCATTTCATAATTAATACACTTTTTTAAAGCTGCCGAAAATCCGGTGTCTATGTCAAACGGTTTTGTTATATTTCAGTCTTCTGTGATGTATATAAAGTGTAATATTGGGATGCAAACTCAACATTACATTTCAACTGTATATCTGACATGGTACACTGTGTCTTCTGTATACACCTCACGCCCATAACCATGTGTGTGAGGTGTATACTTTTGTCTGAAAGTAGTTTTAAGACTACCTAGAAACACTGTGACCCTGATTCAGCCCACTGCAGAAATTATTAATGACCTCTACTATTACCCTTGACATGTCATCCATTAAAGTCTGAAACTACTGAATGTTTATTACAACCAATCTCTAAACTACTGAGTAGGCTCTCATTACATCTATTATCATGTGATTTCTCAGGAGTCAATTGAATCAGCTAAACTGTTCAGAATGTCTGTGTAACTACTGCAACCAGCCTCTCAGAATCAGATTGTTGTGATGTCACTGAAACTGCATTGTGATTTAATGGCACCACAACAAGTTGTGCATAAAGCAAGTCATATGCTCATCAAATGCTGCTATACAGTAGATTGTTATCAGAATGGGGTATAATGTAAAAGTCATTTCCCAAATAATAAACTCAAACATTTCATCCTCTACATATTTCATTTGATCTCATATGGAGAGAATGCTCTCTAAAATGGTGGATCTTCAGGAGCCCACTCCACCTGGATACCATGACAACCCTCAAGTGATTGACACTTTTTTATTTTACCTTTATTTAACCAGGTAGGCAAGGTGAGAACAAGTTCTCATTTACAACTGCGACCTGGCCAAGATAAAGCACAGCAGTTCAACACATACAACAACACAGAGTTACACATGGAATGAACAAACATACAGTCAATAATACAGTAGAAAAAAGAAAAGTCTATATACAGTGAGTGCAAATGAGGTAAGATAAGAGAGGTAAGGCAATAAATATGCCATGGTGGTAAAGTAATTACAATATAGAAATTAGACACTGGAATGGTAGATGTGCAGAAGATTAATGTGCAAGTAGAGATACTGAGGTGCAAAGGAGCAAGATAAATAAATAGAGTATGGGGATGAGGTAGTTGGATGGGCTGTTTACAGGTGTGAGCTGCTCTGACAGCTGGTGCTTAAAGCTAGTGAGGGAGATATGGGTATCCAGGTTCAGTGATTTTTGCAGTTCGTTCCAGTCATTGGCAGCAGAGAATGTTGACAGGTTAGTTCCCACAGCCTGGTGGGCGGGACACCTGGTTCAGAGGTTCAAGAGGCCCTACTCTGACTCTCTCCTAGCGATGCCAGGAATTCCCCTAGCTAATTACCTAGGGAAGCTAGACACTGAACACACAGGCTTTAAGGTTGATAGGCCAGGCTAAACAAACCACACTGGAGCTAAGTGGATCTGTTCGTGTATAGACCCAACTCTCTAAATATTCACATTTCTCTATCTAAATAAATTGGGCACAGACATCAGATTACCTTAGCAATAGATTTAGTTGTTTTTGTTCAATGCATATCCCCTTGTTGATCCTATAGGCATATCTCCCATGTAGGTCTCCATAACAAAGTCATCTTCATACAAAGAAAAGAGACAGAATGGACACAGTTCGGAAATCCACAAGATCAGGTTTCGTCACAGGAAGAAAACTAGCAAAATATTTCTAATTATTTTACTCAGAATGTCTGAACAGCGGCATTAGGGAAAAAAACACACCCCACTTTGATTATCAAATCAAATGTATTTATTAAGCCCTTCTTATATCAGCTGATATATCAAAGTGCTGTACAGAAACCCAGCCTAAAACCCCAAACAGCAAGCAATGCAGGTGTTGAAGCACGTTGGCTAGGAAAAACTCCCTAGAAAGGCCAAAACCTAGGAAGAAACCTAGAGAGGAACCAGGCTATGAGGGGTGGCCAGTCCTCTTCTGGCTGTGCCAGGTGGAGATTATAACAGAACATGGCCAAGATGTTCAAATGTTCATAGATGACCAGCATGGTCAAATAATAATAATCACAGTGGTTGTCGAGGGTGCAACAAGTCAGTACCTCAGGAGTAAATGTCAGTTGGCTTTTCATAGCCAATCATTGAGAGTATCTCTACCGCCCCTGCTGTCTTTAGAGAGTTGAAAACAGCAGGTCTGGGACAGGTAGCACGTCCGGTGAACAGGTCAGTGTTCCATAGCTGCAGGCAGAACAGGTGAAACTGGAGCAGCAGCACGGCCAGGAAGATCACGTCAGTGACTCAACCCACTCAAGTGACGCACCCCTCCTAGGGACGGCATGGAAGAGCACCAGTAAGCCAGTGACTCAGCCCCTGTAATAGAGTTAGAGGCAGAGAATCCCAGTGAAGAGAGGGGAAGCGGCCAGGCAGAGACAGCAAGGACAGGTCGTTGCTCCAGTGCCTTTCCGTTCACCTTCACACTCCTGGGCCAGACTACACTCAGTCATAGAACCTACTGAAGAGATGAGTATTCAATAAAGACTTAAAAGTTGAGAGTAAAATTGTTGAGGAAACAGAGCTGCAGTATGTAGGGTATACTTTACTACTATAACGATTAGTATGTCTTATCTGGTCTGTTTTGGGTCTAAACACATCTGCAGCTATGTAATAGTGGTCACTGATCTTCAGTCAATGGTGAAAGAACACACTGTCCCTGTAGACTCTGAGAACAGATGAATCCTGTAGCACCCCTGAACAACCCATTACAGGACTAACACTGTACAACATAACTGTGAAGGTTACTAATAAACAGTGAATAACAAATAAAAATAACGAGTAAGAATCACATGGCTAAATACAGGAAGTAGAAACTAACATGGTATACAGGAAGTAGAAACTAATATGGCAATATTTAGGAAGTAGAAACTAACACGGCTATATACAGGGAGTAGAAACTAACACGGCTATATACAGGGAGTAGAAACTAACACGGCTATATATAGGAAGTAGAAACTAACACGGCTTTATTTAGGAAGTAGAAACTAACACGGCTTTATTTAGGAAGTAGAAACTAACACGGCTATATACAGGGAGTAGAAACTAACACGGCTATATACAGGGAGTAGAAACTAACACGGCTATATATTGGGAGTAGAAACTAACATGGCTATATATTGGGAGTAGAAACTAACATGGCTATATACAGGGAGTAGAAACTAACATGGCTATATACAGGGAGTAGAAACTAACACGGCTATATACAGGGAGTAGAAACTAACACGGCTATATACAGGGAGTAGAAACTAACACGGCTATATACAGGGAGTAGAAACTAACACGGCTATATACAGGGAGTAGAAACTAACACGGCTTTATTTAGGAAGTAGAAACTAACACGGCTATATACAGGGAGTAGAAACTAACACGGCTTTATTTAGGAAGTAGAAACTAACACGGCTATATACAGGGAGTAGAAACTAACATGGCTATATACAGGAAGTAGAAACTAACATGGCTATATTTAGGAAGTAGAAACTAACATGGCTATATACAGGGAGTAGAAACTAACATGGCTATATTTAGGAAGTAGAAACTAACATGGCTATATTTAGGAAGTAGAAACTAACATGGCTATATACAGGGAGTAGAAACTAACATGGCTATATTTAGGAAGTAGAAACTAACATGGCTATATATAGGAAGTAGAAACTAACAGCTATATATAGGAAGTAGAAACTAACATGGCTTTATACAGGGGGTATAAACTAACATGGCTATATATAGGGAGTAGAAAATAACATGGCTATATATAGGGAATAGAAAATAACATGGCTATATACAGGGGGTACCAGTACAGAGTCGATGTGCAGGGGTTCGAGGTAATTGAGGTAGGTAGCTATGTACTGTACATATAGGTAGGGTTAAGGCAACAGGATCAGTGCTGATTTTAGCATTTAAATCTTAGTGGGGCAAACTCAACAACATTTCTTTTTGATGCATGCCAGCAAAGACACTACACAACAAAACCCTAAACAAAACATTAATTTCACTATAACGGTGACAAGTGGTGCCCACAAACTGTTAGGGTCTACATAAAGCTGTACCAACAGCAGAGCTTTCTTTTCAGCACCATGGAGTGAATCCTTACCACCACTATACCTAGCTATCAGTGGAGCCTTGTCTGGCAGGAAAACAATTCATTCAGCCTTGTTTACTGCCTTTTTACAAAACATAGCTGATATGGTTGACTTGCTTAAACAAATGCGTTTTCTACAGACAATTGAGATGTACAAACTATGGCATAAGGGAATGATGAGCGCATAAGAGGAATTTCATTTCGATTAAGACATGAATGACCGAACGACAACGGATGTAGTCAATATAACTATGTGTTCAGCACTTTTGAAATGTATAGCGACAGAATGCAGAGCATAGACTGCTCTTACAGTATTTTCCCTGTACAACAAGTCAGAACCGTTGGATAAATAAAGGGGGCATATATTGTAAAGTGGCTGTTCCACTGGATGTCATAAGGTGAATGCACCAATTTGTAAGTCGCTCTGGATAAGAGCGTCTGCTAAATGACTTAAATGTAAATGTATATAAGCTGACAATGAAACCTCTTCCAATATTAGATGATGACATTTCTCAAAAACAGGTTATAGGCTACAAGTGCAGCACCACCGAGTCAGAACAATAACATTAGGCAAAATTACAGTTGATTTTACAATTGCTAGGACCCTTTTCTCAATACTTATGTCACTATTTCAAAAGTCTTCACACTATGAACACAACAGCAGTCTATGTGGGCAACACTGTCTCGTTTTTCATTGTTTTGGCACAAAATGCATTTAATGACTACATCTTTCAAATTTCATGAATTATTTTTGCACTCAGACACAACCACCACTAAAACTCGATGTATCTACAGACCAATTTTCATGTTTACATACAGTTGAAGTCGGAAGTTTACATACACCTTAGCCAAATATATTTAAACTTTTCACAATTCCTGACATTTAATCCTAGTAAAAATTCCATGTCTTAGGTCAGTTAAGATCACCACGTTATTTTAAGAATGTGAAATGTCAGAATAATAGTGGAGAGAATGATTTACTTCAGCTTTTATTTATTTCATCACATTCCCAGTGGGTCAGAAGTTTACATAGTATTTGGTAGCATTGCCTTTAAATTGTTTTACTTGGGTCAAATGTTTTGGGTAGCCTTGCACAAGCTTCCCACAATAAGTTGGGTGAATTTTGGCCTATTCCTCCTGATAGAGCTGGTTTAACTGATTCAGGTTTGTAGGCCTCCTTGCTCACACACACCTTTTCAGTTCTGCCCACACATTTTCTATAGGATTGAGGTCAGGGCTTTGTGATGGCAACTCCAATACATTGACTTTGTTGTCCTTAAGCCATTTTGCCACAACTTTGGAAGTATGCTTGGAGTCATTGTCCATTTGGAAGACCCGTTTGCGACCAAGCTTTAACTTTAGTAGATGTCACAACCGACTTGCCAAAACTATAGTTTGTTATAATGCCATAATGTGCAGTCAACAGAAGTCAGAAATAACATTATAAATATTCACTTACCTTTGATGATCTTCATCATAATGCACTCCCAAGAATCCAAGTTCCACAATAAATGTTTGTTGTTCAATAATGTCCATCATTTATGTCCAAATAGCTACTTTTGTAAGCGCGTTTTGTAAACAAATCCAAAGTCACAACCCGTGTTCACTAGGAGCAGACCAAATGTCAAAAAGTTCCGTTACAGGTCATACAGAATCAATCAATTACAGAATGTATAGAATCAATCTTTAGGATGTTTTTACCATAAATCTTCAATAATGTTCCAACCGGAGAATTCCCTGTCTTCAGAAATGCAATGGAACGGGAGCTACCGCTCACGTGAACGAGCGTCACGAGTTTGTGGCACTCTGCCAGACCACTGACTCAAAGAGCCCTTATTTACAGTAGAAGCCTCAAACAAGTTTCTAGAGAAGGTTGACATCTAGTGGAAGCCTTAGGAAGTGCAACATGACCAATATCCCACTGTATTTTCAATAGGGAATGAGTTGAAAATCAACCAACCTCAGATTTCCCACTTCCTGGTTGGATTTTCTCTCAGGTTTCTGCCTGCCATATGAGTTCTGTTATACTCACAGACATCATTCAAACAGTTTTAGAAACTCCAGAGTGTTTGCTATCCAAATATACTAATAATATGCATATATTAGCAACTGGGACTGAGTAGCAGGCAGTTTACTCTGGGAACCTCTGGGCATCTTATTCATCCAAGCTACTCAATACTGCCCCCAGCCATAAGAAGTTAAGAAGAAATTTGTGGAGTGGTTGAAAAACGAGTTTGAATGACTCCAACCTAAGTGTATGTAAACTTCTGACTTCAACTGTATTATTTTCAAAACTGTTAAACTTAAATTCAAAACATTACACAACATTGAATAAGACAGCAATTTGCTACATTTCTACAGTAATACCGTATTGAAATATATTTCAAATCTAAAAAAAAAAATGAAATACTATCAAAACAATTAGACTAACCACAGCTGATTCCCATTGTAGCTGAACACCTACCCAGGTGTTGTCTTTCAATTTCATTACCATCTATACAAAAGGGGACATTTTAGGAATAATGCTGTACTGTAATGTAAACATGGATCCAGCCAGAGATATAGAAGTGGCTGACAGGAAGAAGAGTGGCTGGGAGTGGGAGAGGAGTACGTATGTGTGGTGGAAGAAGACAGAGGAAAATCAAGAGCTGTAGTCTCAGATGAGATTAGAGCTACTATAATTGATCCTGTAATAAATCATGGTCTATCAATGAGAGAGGCTGGTCTGAGAATGCAGCCAAATCTGCAACTCAACAGTGGCATCTATTGTGAGAAATTTCAGGCAAAACAACAGGTAAGATGTGCATTCTGCAAGGGCATCTGACTGAACTGCACATTACAGAAGTAAATTGAGCAAAGCCTCCAAACCTTCTTGTGTGTAATTGTTTTTGTTTTTCTGCTAAGGACCCAACGGTTACCTCCTACAGGCAGGAGAGGTAGGATTTACACTGCTGTGCAGGGAACTGCAATCGTTGATATGGTCATCAGAAACAATGGCATAAAACTCAGAGATTTGGGACAGAGTGTTGGCAGACAACATTACATTTGGAAATATTCACAATGTAAGCATAACAACTATTTCTAGAGTCCTGAAACATCAAGTCAGAATGAAGCAGTTGTACACTGTCCCCTTTGAGAGGAACTCTGAACCAGTCAAACAACTCAGGAACCAATATGTCCAGGTAAAATGGTCATAAAATACAGAACTGGTTTTGAATAAAACCAAAACAGGGCAGAGGCACATAATGGCATGTTGTTTAGGTATGATGTAAACTACCGTAGTAGACTAACTCTTATGTTGCCTTGTGGATGTATTTTAGAGAGTCATGGAGATTGAAACCAGGCAAACACCCCACATATTCATCCTTGTGGTTGAGGCTGGTTTCAACTTGGCCAAAACACAGCGGTGAGGAAGGAATGTGATTGGGAAAAGAGCCACAGTGGATGTCCCGGGCCAGAGGGGTGGATGTCCCAGGCCAGATGGGTGGATGTCCCAGGCCAGATGGGTGGATGTCCCGGGCCAGATGGGTGGATGTCCCGGGCCAGATGGGTGGATGTCCCGGGCCAGATGGGTGGATGTCCCGGGCCAGATGGGTGGATGTCCCGGGCCAGATGGGTGGATGTCCCGGGCCAGATGGGTGGATGTCCCGGGCCAGATGGGTGGATGTCCCGGGCCAGATGGGTGGATGTCCCGGGCCAGAGGGCTGGGTGTCCCGGGCCAGAGGGCTGGGTGTCCCGGGCCAGAGGGGTGGATGTCCCGGGCCAGAGGGTGGATGTCCCGGGCCAGAGGGGTGGATGTCCCGGGCCAGAGGGGTGGATGTCCCGGGCCAGAGGGGTGGATGTCCCAGACCAGAGGGGTGGATGTCCCAGGCCAGATGGGTGGATGTCCCGGGCCAGATGGGTGGATGTCCCGGGCCAGATGGGTGGATGTCCCGGGCCAGATGGGTGGATGTCCCGGGCCAGATGGGTGGATGTCCCTCTCCAGATGGGTGGATGTCCCGGGCCAGATGGGTGGATGTCCCAGCCAGATGGGTGGATGTCCCGGGCCAGATGGGTGGATGCCCGGGCCGGGCTACCACTCCCGGGCCAGGCTGTCCCGTGGCCAGAGGGCTGGGTGTCCCAGCCAGAGGGCTGGGTGTCCCGGGCCAGAGGGGTGGATGTCCCGGGCCAGAGGGGTGGATGTCCCGGGCCAGAGGGGTGGATGTCCCAGACCAGAGGGGTGGATATCCCGGACCAGAGGGGTGGATGTCCCGGACCAGAGGGGTGACAACATCAATGTGTGTACCGCTCCAGCCCTTTGTACCACTCTCCAGCTCTTGACTACCACTCTCCAGCCCAGACCACCTCCAGCTGCCATTTTTCTGCGCCCCACTCTCCAGTGTTTTCGTGTACCACTCTCCAGCCCTTGGTGAACAAACTGGTCTGTTACAGCCAAATATTTATAATTTTGACTCATCAGCCCAGAGCACCTGCTGCCATTTTTCTGCGCCCCAGTTCCTGTGGACAGTCGATGGGTGTTAGCAGGGTCCCACTGTTTTCTGCCAATTCTGAGCTGATGGCACTGCTGGACATCTTCCGATTGCGAGGGGAAGTAAACATGTTGTGTCTCATCTGCTGCAGTAAGTTTCCTTGGCCGACCACTGCGTCTACGGTCCTCAACGTTGCCCGTTTCTTTGTGCTTCTTCAAGAGCTTGGACAGCACATCTGGAAACCCCGGTCTGCCTTGACATGTCAGCCTGGGAGAGACCTTGCTAATGCAGTATATCAGCAAGGTCTCTCCCAGGCAGACATGGCAAAACTGAGCACAGCAACAAGACAAGGTAGTTAGTTACCTTGTGTCGTGTTGCTGTGCTCAGTCTTGCCATGTCTGCCTGGGGGAGACCTTGCTGATACAGTATAACTAACTACCTTGTGTCTTGTTGCTGTGTTCAGTCTTGCCATGTCTGCCTGGGAGAGACCTGATGCAGTATAACTACCTTGTGTCTTGTTGCTGTGCTCAGTCTTGCCATGTCTGCCTGGGAGAGACCTTACTGATACAGTATAACTACCCTGTGTCTTGTTGCTGTGCTCAGTCTTGACATGGTGTATGACTTTTGGCTGTAAACTGTCTTCGGCAACCTCACCTTGTCAGCTGAGATTGTCTGTTCCTCACCCAGTTTTATTCCTCCTACACAGCTGTTTCTGTTTCAATTAATGATTGTGCTTCAACCTACATATTGAATTGATGATCATTAGCACCTGTTTGGTATAATTGTTTAATCATACACCTGACTATATGCCTACCAAATCCCTGACTTTGTTCAAGTGTACCTAGAAGAATTGATGCTGTTTTGAAGCCAAAGGGTCACCAAATATGGATTTGATTTAGATGTTTCTTGTTTACTCACTTTGCATTTAGTTAATTGATAAATATAATCTATTAACATGTCTATTTTTGATAGCATTCTTACTTTACAGCATTTTTCACACCCGCCTAAAACTTTTGCGCAGTAATGTATCTGCAGAAGATTGCCAGGGATGGACCAGACATGCCAAAAGAGGATTTCCTAGGTGTATTGCCCAAGATGACATCAGTTGTGATGTGGGTAAGAACCTGTGGTCTAATGCAGAACACAGGGTTGACAAGCATTGATACTGTATCTGTATCGGTAGATGGTGTAATTATTGTATTTTGGAATCACTTAATGCCAAGAAAATGACATCAAACCTATTGAAGCATATTGCATCATGTCTGAATCATTCCTGGAACATACCCTGCAGTGAATTCTAAACAGTAGAGGTGTCATTGTTTTTTAAATACATTTTTACATTACATTTACATTACATTTACATTTAAGTCATTTAGCAGACGCTCTTATCCAGAGCGACTTACAAATTGGTGCATTCACCTTATGACATCCAGTGGGACAGTCACTTAACAATAGTGCATCTAAAACTTAGGGGGGGTGGGGTGAGAGGGATTACTTAACCTATCCTAGGTATTCCTTAAAGAGGTGGGGTTTCAGGTGTCTCCGGAAGGTGGTGATTGACTCCGCTGTCCTGGCGTCGTGAGGGAGTTTGTTCCACCATTGGGGGGCCAGGGCAGCGAACAGTTTTGACTGGGCTGAGCGGGAGCTGTACTTCCTCAGTGGTAGGGAGGCGAGCAGGCCAGAGGTGGATGAACGCAGTGCCCTTGTTTGGGTGTAGGGCCTGATCAGAGCCTGGAGGTACTGAGGTGCCGTTCCCCTCACAGCTCCGTAGGCAAGCACCATGGTCTTGTAGCGGATGCGAGCTTCAACTGGAAGCCAGTGGAGAGAACGGAGGAGCGGGGTGACGTGAGAGAACTTGGGAAGGTTGAACACCAGACGGGCTGCGGCGTTCTGGATGAGTTGAAGGGGTTGAAGGTTGAAGGGGTTTAATGGCACAGGCAGGGAGCCCAGCCAACAGCGAGTTGCAGTAATCCAGACGGGATTACTGCAACAAAAGAAAACATTGCATAATGCTACCTGTTTAGTGTTTTTTAGGTCATTGTTTTATGAGTGACAAAGTGTGCTTGTTGGGTGACAACCTTTGCTAGTGTTATGGAAGAATGAGTTGATTTGAGACACATATGAAGAGTTTTGGTAGTTTTAGTGCATTTTGGATGTGAAATTAACTGTTGTGCCAGGCTGAAAGTTGGTTAGGAGAACTGTGTGAAGAGTTTTTAAAATGTGACCTAACTAAGTATTGAGAAATGGGTTCTAGCGATTGTAAAAATAAAATAAAAAACTGTAAAATGTGAAAATAGACCAAATTATTAGGGTGAGGCACATGGGTTTACTAACAGTTCACTACACAACATACACTCAGTATTACTTTCTTAGCTACAGTATACATATCTCCCTTGCCTATTACTTAATTTATGCAGCAGCATACAAGACATTTTTGGACTCACCTTGGCATTTGATGTGCTCACTTAACATGAAGGTGGCGCTGCATTCTCTGTATTTATGGTGGGAACTCCAAAAAACACACAGCCCCTCCATTGAATAGCAGGCTACTGGTTGCTTTGCACTGCTTGCAGTTTGCCACAGATTCCTTCCAAATGACTCATTGTTAAATTTGCGATTTCCAACTTGGTGTGGTGTATGTAATCTTTATGTACAATGGCCGATGAGCACTGATATACGTTGTATCTGTAATTTATCTCCATTATTTATCTTCATATGACAAGGATTAAAAAGGATTTGCAAGTAGATTGTCGACTTAATTCATGATGATGACTGCTAGCTAAGAGTTTGTAAGTAAGACGTTGACATGATCAGTCCAATCAAAGCTACTGTAGATATAACGTGATTTGACTTCATTTTATCTGTGGCCAATAACCTAGAGCCTTCTTGGAAGGGCACTTCTAATATAGCGCTATGGCAGGACCCAAAGGGCTGACATTTTGGATGTTTTACTAAGGACATAAACTTTGCGATGACATCGTGTCAGAACACTGAGCCAATCACGGCGCAATGCTCCTATTTTTTTCTGGCTCGCCGCACAACCACCGAAAGCACTGAGCGAGCCTGAAACACCTACCTTTTGAACAGGATAGATAATTGACAGTAGAAGTGTGTGTGTGTGTGTGTGTGTGTGTGTGTGTGTGTGTGTGTGTGTGTGTGTGTGTGTGTGTGTGTGTGTGTGTGTGTGTGTGTGTGTGTGTGTGTGTGTGTGTGTGTGTGTGGCGTCAGAATGCATGTGTGTGCATGCTATGTGTGTAGCCTGTACGTAGTGTGTGTGTGCTCCAGACTTGGTACCGCTTGCCTTGCGGTAGTGGAGAGAACAGCCTGTGGTTTGAGTGGCTGGAGTCTTTGACAATTTGATAAAATAGGTTAAACCATATATTGATTTGAGGTTTCCTCAAAAGGGTTTTAAGAATAAAACGTTTTTTTTTTACCGCATAAAATGTGATTAAAGAAAGCAGCGCAATAAAGCGACAACGGCACAAAATGTAGAATCCACAATTCCACTTTCTGCCTGGAAAAAGCTGCAATTATTTTTCTGATCACAAGATGGAAGCACAGACCTGAAACCCAACCATGTTTAATTTCCAAATTGTTCCTTTGCCCCATGGGTTGGTACACTGTACCCAAGGTGAGCAATAATTTTGTCTCGGGCCACACCGGAATCTCAAAATTCAGCACATAAAACTTTTTTCTTTTTAACATTCAGCGGAGGGACAAAAACGCACAAATAAAAATACAGAACATACTAGTTTATAAAGTGGTCAGTGGTATGTAACTGGAGAGGACAACGCGCTTCTTTTGGCCTAAAACGAAGAAAAGTTGTAGGAATAGACCCTCTCCAGCTGGAGAGACTTACGGTATTATAATACAGCAACATTTACCGTTTAGAATGGTTCCATCTTGAAATGATCCTATAATCGGTATAAATATGTTTAAACTAATACGCCTATCTAATAATGTATATTCTCGTGTTTATTTGGTTCCTTAGTTGTCTGTCTGTCAATGTTGTACAATGTTATAGCTATAGGAAACGCTTTCTGATGAATGATTTGCCGTTTCTAATGCTTGTAATCCAACCGTTGGATCAATAAATAGCTGTAGATTTATTTATGCTGCAAATGAACGCAACTTGAACCAGAATAGTGCAATGCATCATCTGACTTGACGGTTGATAAGGCTGCATTTCTCAATACTGTTTTAAATAAAAGCTTTGTTTGAAATATGTTTTAAATAAAAACATTAACGTATTTATTCATTTGTTAGTGTAAGAGTACTCTTTTTGCGTTGTGTACAGTCATCGACACGGAACTCTAATATGTAGCACCAGTCATGTAGCTTTATTCTGTTAGGAACCGCACAAAATTGCACGTCATGCAATGCTCGTCTCACCATCCAACTCTGCACTCACGCACTGTACAAAATCTATGAACCCACCAGACACAGTACATTGCTAGCTAGTACTGGCGGGAATTCTTTACAACAAAATGCACAACAAATATTATCCAAAAACCGCTGCATCTTATGAGTGATGTTCGAATAACATTTACAAACAATTTGATATAAATTGTACATTTAAATCATCACTTGAGAGTATAAAAATCACTTTTGATGTACAGTGCTTGGCAACCAACAACTTACCGCTGGTTTGGTGCTTGTTCACTGGGACGATTCTAACTAAAACATCCCCCCTTGTAAGCAAGCGGCGCAAACCAGCCAATAAGATGCCATGTTGAGTAGGTGAAGGCAAGACAAACTCAAACCAAAAACCCATTGGCTTAACAATAAAGTGGCAAGGGGAATCACCAATATAACCCTGTTACATTAGGGACAGACAGTTATTCAAATATATGATTAACTCTATTGCCTAAAACGTATAGCCAAAAAGAACACCATCTTATAAAATAAAGAAAGTCGTAACAGTTTTAGTTAAAAGCCCATCTTTTATTTAAGCAGACTTTAACACCTCTACACCACCAGGGGTCGGGAGGGAGAACACGGATGTGGCGGATAGGTCAGGTAGGTTCTACCCGTCCTATCTAACGCCTCCTGCGTCCTCCTCTCCTGCGACGACGTCGGGACACCCTGGGGCGGCGGCGCCTGCGGACAGGTCGTCTGGAGGATCTGCGTCTTCTGGGCATTGTGATTGATGGATAAGACTTTTAGACGGCCGTGCTCCCTTTTATAGGGCTGGAGGGGGGCTGGAGTGATGTCATTATGGGATAAATGATGATGCAATAATGATTAAAGACAGTTTAAATTTAGAAAACTTGTGAACTCTGTGACGTCATAGTAGCAATGGCAGTATGACGCAATAGTGATATTTTATATGTTGCAAATGTAAATCGTGATCTGTGTCTTTGGCCAACACAATGAACTCTAGTAAAATAAAAGGTCTTTATTAAATGGTTATTTGGAATATTGTAGGAGGGGATCCTACCTACCGCACCATAGAATGCTTATTAGCATGTTATAATACAGATAGATACGCTACCTTACTACAGTAAAACATCTTCCACAGGTTTTGCCAAACTAGAACAGAGGATTTGACGAAATTCTCGAAATTCTCTGTTTAATGACCTCTACTATTAACCTTGACATGTCAGGCATTTAATCAATTAGAAAGTCTGAAACTACTGAATATGTTCATTACAACCAACCTCTCTACTACTGAGTAGGCTCTCTCATTAAATCTCTTATCCATTTAATAATGGATATCAGTGGTCAGTTGAATCAGCTTCATTCAGCTAAACTGTTCAGAATGTCTGTGTAATTACACTCTTAGAAAAGGTGCTATCTAGAAACTAAAAGAGTCCTTTGGCTGTTCCCATGGGAGAACCCTTTGAAGTTATCTTTCTGGTTCCAAGTAGAACCATTTTGGGTTCCATGCAGAACCCTTTCCAAAGAGGGCTGTTCATGTAATTCAAAAGGAAGAATTCTACCTGGAACCAAAAAGGGGTTTTACCTGGAACCAAAAAGGGTTCTTCTATGGGGACAGTTGAAGAACCCTTTTTATTGAGTGTACTGAAACTAAACCTCTTAGAGTCAGATTGTTGTGATGACTTTGTAGTTCCATTGTGACACAATAGAGTACCAAAGTATGTCATAATACCCATAAAACCTAGAGGTCAAACAGGGAAATGGTTCCAATAGTTTTCACACCATTCATTTTCTTCCCACATGGGATTTTAGAAATGCTTAAAATAAGGGCTGTGCTTCGTGTAGGCTTACACTGTGGGGACGTTTTGTTAAATGTGTAAATCTCTCTAGGACAAGGTGACTGTTATCAATATACTCACCTGTATTTTCCCCCCAAAATGAAATGCTAATTAGCTGCTAATGTGGCTATCATAAAGAACTAGAAATACCATGATGATCTGGACGAGACTGACGAATCAAATCAAACTTTATTTGTCACATGTCCCGAAGTGTAGACCTTACCGTGAAATGCTTACTTTACAAGCCCTTCACCAACAGTGCAGTTCAAG
Organism: Oncorhynchus gorbuscha; assembly: GCF_021184085.1. NCBI lineage: Eukaryota > Metazoa > Chordata > Actinopteri > Salmoniformes > Salmonidae > Oncorhynchus > Oncorhynchus gorbuscha. The sequence goes on from NW_025746451.1 coordinate 106,789, forward strand.
AAGAGTCCAGAAAAAAGATTGACCAAATAAACTAAAGTAAAAAATAATGAAAGTAACACAATACAATCCAGTGGCCATTTGATTAATTGTTCAGCAGTCTTATGGCTTGGGAGGGCCTTTTGGTCCTAGACTTGACGCTCCGGTACCGCTTTTTCCACATTTTGTTACGTTACATCCTTATTCTAAAACTGATTCAACTGTATTTTTCTCCCCTCAGCAATCTACACATAATATTCCATAAAGACAAAGCAAAAACTGGTAAAACATTTTTTTGATCACATTTACATAAGTATTCAGACCATTTACTCTGTACCTTGTTGAAGCACCTTTGGCAGCAATTACAGCCTTGAGTCTTCTTGGGTATGACACTACAAGCTTGGCACATCTGTAAACAGGGAGTTTCTCCCATTTTTCTCTGCAGATCCCCTCAAGCTCTATCAGATTGGATGGGGAGCATCGTTGCACAGCTATTTTCAGGTCTCTCCAGAGATGTTCCATCGGGTTCTAGTCCGGGCTCTGGCTGGGCCACTCAAGGACATTCAGAGATTTGTCCCGAAGCCACTCCTGCATTGTCTTGGCTGTGCGCTTAGGGTCATTGTCCTGTTGGAAGGTGAACCTTCGCCCCCAGTCTGAGGTCCTGAGCGCTATGGAGCAGGTTTTCATCAAGGATTTTTATGTACTTTGCTCCATTCTCCTTTCCTTCGATTTTGACTAGTCTCCCAGTCTCTGCAGCTGAAAAACATCCCCACAGCATGATGCTACCACCACCATGCATCACCGTAGGGATGGTGCCAGGTTTCCTCCAGACGTGACGCTTGGCATTCAGGCAAAACAATTCCATCTTGGTTTCATCAGACAAATTAATCTTGTTTCTTATGGTCTGAGTGTCCTTTAGGTGCCTTTTGGCAAACTCCAAGTGGGCTGTAATGTCTTTTACTGAGGAGGGGCTTCCGTCTGGCCACTTTGCCTTCAACCTCATCGCTTGGTTTTTGCTCTGACATGCACTGTCAACTCTGGGACCTTATGTTGACAGGTGTGTACCTTTCCAAATCATGTCCAGTCAATTGAATTTACCATAGGTGGACTCCAATCAAGTTGTAGAAACATCTCAGGGATGATCAATGGAAACAGGCTATACCTGAGCTCAATTTCAAGTCTCATAGCAAAGGGTTTCTAAAAAACAGTTTTTTACTAGTTTTTGCTTTGTGTGGTATGGTATTGTGTGTAGATTGATGAGGGAATAATGTAATCCACTTTAAAATAAGGTTGTAACGTAACAAAATGTGGAAAAAGTCAAGAGGTCTGAATTCTTTCTGAATGCACTGTACATGGTTATCAAAACACCACGCCAGGGTAAGCCTAAACGAAACACAGACCTTATCTTTAGTGTTTCTAAAACCCCCTATGGAAAAAATGAATGGTGGAAAAACGATTGGAACCATTTTTCTGTTTAACCGCTAGGTTTTATGGGTTTATGACGCCTCCACTGTGGGGCTCTCAAAGAATACATTTCTCAAAGAATAAACTCAGTCAAACATTTCATCCACTATATCTTTTACTTATATCATGGAGGGAGAATGCTCTCTAAAATGATGGATCTTCAGGAGCCCACTCCACCTGGATACCATGACAACCCTCAAGTGATTGACACTTGACAGGTTAGTTCCCACAGCCTGGTGGGCGGAACCAGAGGGACACCTGGTTCAGAGGTTCAAGAGGCCCAACTCTGACTCTCTCCTAGCGATGCCAGGAATTCCCCTAGCTAATTACCTAGGGAAGCTAGACACTGAAGACACAGGCTTTAAGGTTGATAGGCCAGGCTAAACAAACCACACTAGCGCTAAGTGGCTCTGTTCGTGTATAGACCCAACTCTCTAAATATTCACATTTCTCTATCTAAATAAATTGGGCACAGACATCAAATTACCTTAGCAATAGATTTTGTTGTTTTTGTTCCATGCATAACCTCTTGTTGATCCTATAGGCATACCTCCCATGTAGGTCTCCATAACAAAGTCATCTTCATACAAAGAAAAGAGACAGAATGGAAATCTTGTGGAAATCCACAAGATCCACATTCCATGATTTCAGTAAACTTGATTAAAAATTAAAAAATCCAATGTTGCATAATGTAGAAGCCAAATTCTGAGAGTGAATTGTATTGGGCTGGAGAGAGGCAGAGGTCAGGCTGAAGCAGATGGCCAGACACACTACAGCCGAGACCATTCCTCTTGGGAGCCATACTGTCTGGCCTGGAATGTTCCACAGGGGACCCTTACTTACTCTTGTTGTGTCAATGTGCACAAGCTGCCTGCAAAGATACAGTAACAGTCCAGCTTTATGTTTTATACTGCATTGCGATACGACATGACACCAGTTCTTGTTTGTGTTTGCTATGCAAAGGCCAAACAAATGGATTCATGAAGACATTCATCTTAGATTTTGCTGAAGCAATAAGTGTATTTTCTTCTCATAGAGGTGGCAATGACATCAGCATTGTTTGCTATCCAAGCTAGTCACATTGAGAGAGTAAGTTTTGCATGCTAGGCCTGTGACATACAGACTGGATCCCCGGATGTGGTAGGCCGTCATTGTAAATAAGAATTAGTTCTTAACTGACTTGCCTAGTTAAATAAAGGTTTAATAAAATAAAAATACATACCGTAGCGATCCTCGCTATGTGAGCCATGTTACAATTCCCACCAAGTGGGTTAACCCTAATGGCACGATGCATAGGGAGTTTGCCTATCACGCAGAGACACAGGTTTGCTTCCGTGGCCTGCCATTGTCGACATTGGTGTCAGAAGTCGGATGGCGGCTGTCATGGCCCGGACGTGTGAGGGGGCTGAGGTTAGTCGAAGCATGGGGACGTGCCTTCCCATTCGGAGAGAGCAGTGCAGCGATCCTCGCTATGTCAGCCACATAACCATTTCTACCAAGTGGAAACCCTATTGGTGTGATGCATAGGGTGTTTGCCTTTCACGGCAGAGATGGGGGTTGCTTCCCTGCCCCTCTGTTTGCTACAATACTGTGTTGATAATGAATACATGAACATATCATCATCCTTGATACAGATTCATTCAAATAGAACCAATAACCATTCATCTAGCTCTCACCCATGATGAAGTGTAACCTGTAAACATTTCAGTATTTCACCCTGTTTCCTGTGATGTTGAAAGTAGGCCATATTGTGAGCCGTGAGATGTCATGACCTTGAGGTGGTGAGTGTCCAGGGGAGATTTCCATGGCTGACAGATGAAGAGGTTGTCCTTGGGTCTGAGTCCCTCCAGATTTCTCTCTGGCAGTCTGGACCCCCTGATGTGGAAGGGAAATGGGAGCTCTATCACGTTCTTCACGGCTGGATTAACGTTTCCTCTACTAACCTTCTCTCTATCGCGCTCTCTCATTTATATTGTCATTTGAATTCAACTTTTACAATTCACAGAAACACCTCAATATCATTCCCTAGCATCCTTTCCTCTCTAAAACATTAAACTTAGAATGATAAAAATCCCTGGAACGTCGTGTCCTCTTCCCTCCGACTACAACAACCAGTTGTCCCTTCCTGTGTGCTAATGTGTGTGCTAATGCTATGTTCTCCCTGATGCTAACGGCGATGCTAGTGAGTGTTTACAGGGAAAGAGTATTTAAGGTGGGTGTTCATTCTCCAGAACACTGACTGACTGACTGGCCTACCCAACACTACGCTGTCAGACCCAGAAGGACTGGTACTGGATAGTCCATACTCACTCTCAGCGCATTTCCATACAGGCTTTACCTCAGTGTTTTACCCAAAAGGCTCAGACTTTTCTGTTTCCATCTCCAGTATACGGGCTGGCACCCGTGTCTCACTGGGCTTTGGCTCGGGAGGACCTGCATTCACTTGGGGCCAAAGTCGGTCAACTGGTACTTTTCAGCTTTAACACCTTCTCACGAAGCAACTGTTTTGATGATGCAGAGGTTGTTGATTCTGCTCTTCACAAGTCCTCACTGTCAACCCTAGCTATGGAAACACAATTTCCCTAGTGTAACATAAGGGTGTATACATTTTCTGAATGTTTTCACGCACAGGAAAGAATGGCGCTTGTTCTCAATTAAAGTCACACATTTAGTTGAAAATGGGTCTAAAATGGTTTCATGTTGTTGTAGTTGGTTTCAGATGTGTGAGTGCATGCATACCTACGTGTGTGTGCGTGCAGTTAACTCTGTTTGGAGTCCATCCTGAAAGACCTCTAAAAACAGATCATGTGAAACACCTGAGATGCTACAGGGTATCTCAGCTCCTAGGAAGAACTCCCCAACAGCCATGATAACAGACAGCGCTGATCAACAGACCAGATCCATTAACCCTGTAAATGGAACAGTGTGTGTGGGGGGGGGTTTAACATCTCACATGAGTGTTTGTTGTGTGTACAAAGCCTTAGTCGTAGCAGAGAGGCAGGCTTGGTACCGTCTGGTGAGCGTTTTCATGATGAGGGTGTTGATGAGCTCCCTGCAGGGCAGACTCAACCCTGGCTCATGAGCACACCACCCACAGCCAGGTCTACAGAACTGTATCACACCACCCACAGCCAGGTCTAACAGAACTGTATCACACCACCCACAGCCAGGTCTACAGAACTGTATCACACCACCCACAGCCAGGTCTACAGAACTGTATCACACCACCCACAGCCAGGTCTACAGAACTGTATCACACCACCCACAGCCAGGTCTACAGAACTGTATCACACCACCCACAGCCAGGTCTACAGAACTGTATCACACCACCCACAGCCAGGTCTACAGAACTGTATCATTTGGAATGGGAAAACATCTGCCCGTGTGTTTTATCTTGGCATTTTCCACAGCCAACATGCACTCAATGCCATGACAGAGGGCATTACCCATGTAATACTGGCACCATGTCCCTAAACAAATGTCCTGTTTTCTTTCAGATGGGTACTTTCACTGTTTTAGGAGAATGAATGTGTGGTTAAAATCCCTCATTCATTCACAGGTCAAATCTGCTCTCCTTTATTGTGTGTTACTCTGCAGCGCTCAGAGAGGAGAGGGGGAGATATTTCTCTAATAGAGTTTGCCTGCCAAGGTGGCGAGTGGTCCCAGTCTTGTGTGGTTTATGGGGACAGTTGTAAACCTTAATGGGATTGTCTGTCCAGGCAGCTAGGCACTCCTGGTGAAATATGACCGTCTGGTGTGAACGGGCACATGATGCCAGAGGCACGAGACAGTCTCCATGGTGGCACTGTGCCAAGCGGAGTAACTCTCAGAGCAACGGGGCCCTCGGCCAACGATGCCATGGCAGTACCCGTCTCTCTCGCCCATTCTCAAGTGCATGGCACAACAGACAGTGGTCTTAACAGTACGGCTGCCTCTCAAATGGCACCCTATTCCCTATACAGTACACCCTATTCCTTATACAGTACACCCTATTCCCTATACAGTACACCCTGTTCCCTATACAGTACACCCTGTTCCCTATACAGTACACCCTGTTCCCTATACAGTACACCCTATTTCCTATACAGTACACCCTATTCCTTATTCGTCTCTGGTTACAGGTACAGTATAGTGCACTAGAGGGAATAGCTTTTTGTCAAAAGTAGCTCACTATATAGGGAATATGGTGTCATTAAGTATGCGGTCCCAGTACGTGCATTGATTATAGAGAACCAATAAGGATAATCAACAACATGCAGTAAGTGGAATCTACCAGAGTGAAAAGAGCTCTACATTATGATCCTAAAAACTGGGTGGTTCGAGCCCTGAATGCTGATTGGCTGACAGCCGTGGTATATCAGACCGTATACCACGGGTATGACAAAACGTACAATTTTACTGCTCTAATTATGTTGGTAACCAGTTTATAAAAGCAATACGACACCTCTGGGGTTTGTGGTATATGGCCGATATATCATGGCTAAGGGCTGTATTCAGGCACTCCGTGTTGCGTCGTGCTTTACCACACCTGT